>NW_026592636.1:811413-857724 GCF_907164565.1 Psammomys obesus
GCCGAGCGGAGCGCCCCGGTAGCCAAACGGAGCGCTAAGGTAGCCGAACGGTGCGCCACGGTAGCCGAGCGGAGCACTTAGGTAGCCGACCGCGCTGGAGCGATCCGTGTCTAAGTGATCCACACGTAAGTGACCCGAGCTGAGATCAATGGGACCGAGCAAGGACAACCACGCTGAAACGGATAAGACCTCGCAGTGCTCCGGAGAAACCTTCGGAGAAGGACCGCGTTGAGCGAAGCCACCAAGGAGGGATTGGTCGGGACCGAGGCGAACCGCGCTCAAGAAGTCCGAGCTGAGGCAGATCCGAACGAGTCGGAGGACAAGCACGCTGTGGCTGATGGCCGATAAGACCTCACCGTGGGGAATCGTGCCGAGGACGATCGTGCCGAGGAAAACCACGCTGAGAACAATCGCGCAAGGGAAAACCGCAAGGAGAAGAACCGCACTGGGAAAGAGCATGCTGGGCAGAGCACACTGAGGTGGACTGGACCGGAACCACGCCAAAGTAATCCAAAGCAAGGCAAATCACGCCGGGCCTGACTGCGCCAAACTGCACCATCACGGACCGCAGCGTGAAGTGCAGCAAGGAAAGCTCTGCCTACGTGCTGCCGCAACTGTTCTGCCCAGCGACTGCGGCCGGGCCACCTACCAAGATCTTGATGACGTGGTAGCCACGGCACAGATGATTGGACAGGTCCTGGGCAATGAGCGCTGAGGTCTGCCGCATGATTGGCTGGGCACAGACAGGACTGTGCTGTGCATTATTATTGGCCAAGAAGAGGCACTCCTGATGTCTCCAGGACTTGGATTGGATGAGCCTGTCCAGGCTTACAAGCTATGCTCTGCTGGGTCTACCACCCCATGAGGTCTAAGGAGTATGGTCGCACTACCCGCCATGTGTTGGGCCATTTCAGGAAGCTGGCTGAACCTGGGGCTGCAGTCTCTGGATTAGTGTGAGACCAAACCCAATGCAGCCCCAGGGGAGATCCCTGAGGCAGCCAATAGCCCTGAAAGGTTCCATGGCCTAAGGTGAGGGCCCCTCTGGCCCTGGCCTGACCTTGGGATGCAAACGGCTATCCACCCTCTCTGTCTATCCCCTGAAGCACCTACTGAAACTGCCATGTTTGGTATTCATTGTTATCACCAAGTGAGGAAAGTCTTGGGACTTTTTTTTTTTAACTTATGAAGTGGAGGGGGCCCTGGGTCTGCTAGGTAATGATAGACCTGAGAGGTTAGATCCCATCTACTCTACCCTACCTCCATATTCTCTTGGTTCAGGGTCCTGTTGCTGGGGTGTTCAGGATTGTTCCCACTATCCACTGTGGCAGGCATAGGTCTATGCACCACCCATGTGCCAGGCATTGATCTTAGAGCCTGGAGAAACCTGACAAACTAAAGCCAAAATGCCAGATATGGGGGGACATTCCACTTGCCTGGGATTCATAACTATGCCTGTGGGCAATGTGGGCTTCCTGTGCCAATTGTAGTTTAAGTATGTGGAACTCTGTGTGTACTCTCCAAACCACCCCAACCCAGAATTGACTTCAAACAGGGGATTTAAGGGGAGAGGAGGGAGAGCCAGTCCTGTAAGCAGGCCAGGGTGTGGTCATCTAAAGCACGCAAGGAGGCCATACATCTTAACTGCTTTTACTGAAAATATATGCCTACAAAAGCAGCCAGGAAACTCTTGCCAAGGATGACTGACTGAGTGAGAGTTGGGGGGGGGTGTTTTTTTTCCCCTCTTTTCTTTTTTCTCCTGTTGTTATTGTTCAGCTGGGGGAAAGAGAAAATGGTGTCCTCTCCCGAGAATCAGGCAGTTCCTTTTTACCCTCAGAAGTTGTTCCTAGCTTGGTACCTCCTGCCAGGCCACACATCTGCTTTGCCTGTCCTGTTTGGGCCCATCTGGAATATGCTACATTTGATTCAAAAGGCCGGTCCTACCCTCATACCTGACTGGTGGGGTCTTTCTTTCTTTCTTTCTTTCTTTCTTTCTTTCTTTCTTTCTTCCCCCCCCCCCCGTCCCAGAGCAGATATGCAACTAATGCCATCACTCAAGGACCTGTCACCATCTTTAAATTCATCATTTTAGCTTTCAACCTGCATCTTAAAAGTGATGCCTGGGATCTTTTGCTCACAAATGGTCTCTTCCACTTCCCCATATTCCCACTATAGATGGCTAGCCACCTTCTTCCTGCTTCCTGCCATTGTCAACCTTCCAAGCAACCTCTAAAAGGGGCAGCAAGCCCCTATAGTAAACATGGTCATCCTCTTCCCTTGGCTGAGGTCAGGAGAGATCCCTCTCTTCAGTACCAGAGCCCTCTATGTCTTGTTTCCCACCTGCCTGTTGGAGATGCTGCTTTTGCCCCCATGGGGCTGCTAAGCCCGGCACCAGCAGAGTGTGTGGAAGCCATAGAACTCTGATTTGAAAGTGTCCTTCTTATTGTACACAACTTTCCAGTTTAGCCCTGAGGCTAGGAGGCCAGGGATTTTTATTGGTTCTCCTTGCAGGCCTATTTCTTACAGGAATGGCAAGGGGATTAGGATCCCTAGTTCTTTAGAGAGCACCCACAAGTTTCACCAAAACACAGCTCCTTGTACAAAATGTAGACATATTTTCAAACTGTTATGGATATTCCTTTTGTTTGGTTGGATGGTTTTGTTGTTTTGATTTGTTTTTTTTCGAGACAAGGTTTCCCTGTGTAGCCTTGGCTGTCCTGAAACTTGCTCTGTAGACCAGGCTAGCCTCAAGCCCACAGAAATCTTCCTGCCTCTTTCCTCCTGAGTGGTGGGATTAATGGTGTGCACCACCACTACCCCACTGAGAATAGATTTCTTTTTAATTGTGAAAATTGAGTTTATTTAATGTTTTACTTAAGATCTGGGCTCTGATTGTGTCTCTGGTCAAAACACACCCCACAAGTGCTAGATTCATGAGTATCTGTTGTCACTTTATAGATTCTGGGCTTACAGTTCTGTCCCTAATCAATGTCCCTTTGATAATATCTGGTAGGCACTTCACCACGCTTATAAGAGGTCTCCTTACTTCAGTCTTTGAAGTTGGTTAGGCCAAGAAACCTGTCCTTGTCCTTTGGTTCATAGGCTCAGGGACAAAACCTATGTACCCCACACCACCCCTTCCTGCCCATGGGGTGCTATCACTCAATTAGCACTGCCTGTCAGCTTGGCATACCTGCTGCATGTCTCCCCCGACCCCTGCCAGCCCTGCCTCTCTATTCTTTGGAGGGGAAACGAGAGGATAGAGCTTGATCTGAAAGTATTTGTTATCTCATTAAGAGACAAAAGACACATAGGTGTTTCTGGAGAAAATGGAAAAACTGGGTAGAAACTGGCTGGATGAAGGGAGAATGGAGCCCGTCTGAGGCACCAAAGACTGGGGAGAAGGCAGCAGCCATCGCCCTGTTGTGTTTTGTACTATAGTCTCTCTCCAGGCCCAGGGCCGCCTAGGTGCTTTGTGATCATGGGTGTCTTCAGGGTATACTGCCTACACTCTGTTACCTTCCAGGGGCTGAGGACTGTGGGGTTGAGTATGTGGCAGAGAGCCCAGCACCTGGTGCTCTGCACTTGGGCTTCCATATGACAGAGGCAGGTCTTGTCCTCCTCCTGTATCTGGTTTATGTCATCTGGACATGGTGGGGGCTGGACTTAACGTTCCTTGTGTTCCCTCCAACTCCAACATTTGGGGTTCAAAAGGTTCCCTCACAGGCCTCTGCTCCCGAGAACACGCACGCATACACGCACGCACACACAGCTGAAGAGAATTAGGCTGCAAACGGCCACTCGGCTTTTCTCTTGATTCCAAGGTATTTAGAGTGGGGGTGGGGGATTAGGGGGAGGAAGTTGCTGAGCTAATTCTTCTGCATTTGCCAGCACAGAAGTGCAGATGGGGCCCAGAGCCCCATAGGGTCCCAAGGGAAACACCAGATCTCTTCCACACAGGCAAGGAAGGGGAAAGGGCTGCAGTGGGAGCCCCTCACCCAAGCAACAGCTCAGCCAAGGGGTTCTGTGGGCCTCACTCCTCCCCACCCCCATTCCCAGAGTCCAAGGATGGAACTAGCTTCGGGCTCAGGCAGGTTCCCAAGTAACTGCTTTTCTCCAAAGCTGAGAGGCCCAGGGCCACGTGGCTGCCTGGTCAGGCCATATTCTAGGGAACAGCGTTGCTATATGCCATGGTCCTAAGTAATCAGGGACGGAAGGTTATCCCTGAGTGGACAGTGTAAGGCTCAGAAAGCCATTCTTAAGGCTGGCCCTTTCAGCCAGTGTCCACAGACTCCACAGCTCCTTCTCATGTCCCTGTCAATGCTTACACATGTGTATATGCACACACGTGCGCTCGCGCACACGCGCGCACACCCCACTCTGCAGAACTAGGTGAGTTCTCTGTAATCCTCCATTTAGTGGCTTATTAGCTGATTCTATAAGTCTATGTGTTTGCTACAGAACCATCCTTCTCCTATGGCCTCTGTATCTCTTGAGCCTGTACCCCATCTGGATCTCCCCACCAGTCTGTGTCTTTGTGAATCTGTTGACACCTTCTCACCCCATCAGTCCTTGAGGTCCACAGACCTGCTTTTCTCTTGCAGATGTTTGTTGGCCACTGTCCCAATGAGCTCTGTCCCCATGCTCTGCATCTCTCCCTCAGTGAGCAGGTTCTGGGCATTCTGGGTCCTAAAAGCCAAGGTTGGAGGTAAAGCACAATAAGCAATCTTCAGGGACTCCCTAGGGGGAACTTTCTAGAAAAGTTTCCTGGATAGAAAGACTGAAGGGTGTGCTAAACAGTGAGAAAAGGGGGAAGCTTAGAGAAAGGTGGCATCCATGGAAGTGTGAGAGGGACCAGGCTAGGGCTATTTTCCTGAAGAGATGGCCTTGATTAGACTGTGGCAAGATTGGGTCTTTAGTCAAATGGTGATGTTGTGTCACTGGGCAAGCCTACAGGAAAGTAAGGGTCAGATGTCAAAACATGGCATCTTAAGACAGCCATGGCCAGGGGCTGGGGAGATGGCTCAGCAGTTAACAGCACTGGCCACTCTTCCAGAGGACGTGAGTTTAGTTCCTAGTACTTACATGGAACTTCATAACCACCTGTAACTCTAGTTCCAGGGTATCCAGTACCTTCTCTGGACCCCTCCTGTATCAGGTATACATGTGGTACATAGACATACATGCATGTAAAATACCAGCACACATAAAATATAACTTTTTAAAATGGAAAGCCATGGGGGACTAGAGGGATGGCTCAGTGATTAGGAGCATGCATTGCTTCTCTGAAGGACCAGATTTGAATCCCAGTACCCATGTCAGACAGCTCACAATCAGCCTCAGGGAATTCAGACCCCTCTGGCCTCTGTGGGCCTATCCACATACCCACACACAAATAGACATATATACACATAACCAAAAATAGTAAAATAAACTTTTCTTTAAAAAAGAATAAAGCCATGGGCAGAGAATTACCCCCACACACCTGCTACTGTGGTGACAGCTCATAGTTGTAGGTACCACCCAGACATGGCCTGGTCTTTGCTACACAGGGCCAGAGGTGAAGCACAAGCTCATGGAACTACAGCTTGACTGGCCTGAATCCTGCCACTCAGGGTAGCCCAGGATCCAAGCCAGTCTTGGGAGCATGAGGCACTCTGGGTTGGACTGCTAGAAGACATGCCATTAGGTGATTATGCTACATTAGGGCTGGTACTGGCCTCTGTGCACAGGAAGATTCAGTTACTGCATTTGGGGTCATCCATAACGGGAGGCCAGGTGGGGGCTGGAGGGCCTGGCACTCAGGCAGCGTCCGTGAGTAGCAGCATGGGGTGTGGGTACTTCTCATGGGGAGGGCAGCTGTCCTGTATATGCTTGGACATTGCACAGCCAAGCCTTGATTAGGCAAACCCAGCTCTCCCTGAGCCCCTGCTGAGACACGGGTTAATGCCGCAGCTGTTTCCCTGGCACCTGCCTATGGCCTGGTTATGTGCCAGGCACTGGGGATGGGAAAACGAAGGGATCTAGGCCCTGCCAGACCCACCACCAAAAGACCCTTTTCTACCACCATCTCCCAGAAGCAGTGGTCTCCCAGGATGCATCTCAAGCCCAGCACATTTCTATCCTACTCTGGCCTATCAAGTTCACAGCCCCACTCAGGAGGGGACAGGCCTCCATCCTGCCCTCTGAATGTTACCACTGTGGGGGGGCCACCCCTGGGTGCTCTCTCTCTCTCTGAAGTCCCCAGAAAGGTGTCAACAGGAAGTGCCACCCCTCTGCTCTATTTAGCTAGTCTTTCAGTGTTAAAGGGCCCTCTGTGGTCTTCGCAGTAAGCATAGATGTTCATTCTCTCAGCTATCCTCCCCCCCCACCTCCGCACTGTGTGCTCTTAGAGGGCAAGGCTGCTGAAGTGACTAGGCCTCTGGTAAACATCAAGTGCAGAGTGACTGGCCCCAAAGGGCCAGAGAGGGCCTGGTGTAGATGTTTCACTGAGCCAGGCAGGCTCAGAGGGCGGATGTCGTTTGGACAAAAAAAGATAAGAAAGGGAAGCCTGACAATGGCCATGGTGCTTTCGCAATGTGTCTGTGGGGTCTCTGACACCTCCCCCTCCCACATACACTCACATACTTCAAGAGTTCAGGAGCTGGGAAGATGGTTCAGGAGCTGGGAAGATGGCTCAGTCGGTAAAGTGCTTGTCATTCAAGCATGAGGAGGACCTGAGTTAAGATTTCCCAACACCCACATTAAAAGCCAGGCATAGCAGCAGCACATCTATAGTCCCAGCACTGAGGAGGTGGGGGCAGATGCATCCCTGGAGCTCACTAGCCCAGCTAGCTGAGTTAATGAGCTCTATGTTCCACGAGAGACTCTGTCTCAGAAAACAAAGTGGAGAGCAACTGTAACAACCCTAACCCAGACCATGACATGCACGTATGGGCACACCCACACAAACACATGCCCCCCACCCCCCACACACAAAAAAAGGCATTTGCTTCCCCTCTAGTTAGTTATGGTAGATTCGGTGGTTCCATTCTGACAAGTGGGACATGAGTAAAGAGACAGTGTGATTGCCAAGGCCAGCTCGCAAAAGGTCATGCAACTTTCTCTTCTCTTCTCTCTCCTTCACTGGGAGAGCTGATGCTTACAGAAGCCAGATGCCATGTCGTAAGAATACCCAACCAACCCCCTGGCCAGATACCAGTGAGAAAGCATATAAGTGTCACAAAGAGCCAGAGGCAGGGATTGCACCCTGAATTTAGGCTTCAGGTAATCCCAAAAGCTCCAACCAATGCCCACTTCTTCACTGCAGTGTCACAAGCCAGCATTACCCAGCCAGGCCATCAAAGATCCGTGATTCACTGACTCTCATCACTGTGTGTATCAAACTGTGACTTTTTGGGGTGACTTGTGAGCCAGTAATAGCTGATCTAGCCATCTCTACTTGTCTTAGCCAAGCTGTTACTAGAACAACAAAGGAGGCTCACCTGTCCATTAACTTTCTCTCATGGTAGACAGCTCCCAGGGAGGTAGTACCTAGGCACCAGCAAAGGTACTCAATCCAGGCAGAACAGCTCCCTGGCCTCACGCATCATACTTCTCCTTTGATGAGGGTTGCCTCTCCTCCAGAGCAGTACAGTTTCCCCTGGCTTAGGAAAGCCAACATAGGTCCCAGCCTGGAAATCCAAGAGCTTCAGACACTGGCTTGGTCTCCAGCCCACAAGTCTGGAGTGTCTGCTATGCTTTCAGGTCAGAATGATATAGAGACAGTAGGCTCATGGTGGGAGACATTGGCCCATGAAGATATAATAGGAGACTTTTCCTCTCACAGAAAATCTCCAACTTTAGTTCCTTGGGACAGTGCCTGCAAGCTCTGGGAAAGAGGTCCTCAACAGGCAGATTTGTCCCTCACTTGTTTACTATGCCCAGGAATATTGAGTCAGCACAGAATAAAGGGAACAGGAAAAAACAACAACAACAACAAAGTAGATGCAATGTGCCAGGGTATATAGGATAGTCAAGAATGCTACTAAAGCCCTCTCCCCAATCCCTTCTTTCCCTTGGCCTGAGCTGTAAACAGGCTTGTCTCTCTGTCTTTGAACATCACTGGAATTGTGTGTTGGATAAAATTCCTTTAGAGCCCATGGGTAAAGAATGGAATGATGTAGAGCTGTCCATCAGTGGAGCCAGGCGTAGAGCTACTGACATTTTCTGCATTACTCTCAACCCTACCAATTACTGTGACTCCCTACCATATTTCTGGCAATTGGCTTGCAGATTTAACCTGGAGCCCCTGCAAGACTTTCAGACCATCTAGGGTCCAGAAGAGGAAATGGACAGGCCCACTCCAAATAAATGAGACAGGTAGAAGGCCCTGGAAAATGTTATATACAGAACCAGGGACCAGCTCTGCTCTTCTCTCTCTGGCATGCAGCTTCATGTGAGAGACACGGACCCTGTTTGTTGGCAGTTTCTGCTATGAAGGAGCCCACAAGTGGCTTCCCGGGTACTGAGCCTTCATATGTCATTACCCAGAATCTGATTTGGGACCAGATGACTATGTAACTTCTAACCTTCCATAGTACCAGGTGTCGAGGGGGTAGGCCTCCACTCCCAAGATGCCTTCTGCAGACAGCCAAGATGAGGGGCCTCTGCTGCATCATATGACTAGGCTAGAGAGTTTTGAGAATCATTCCTCAGTAGGAAGAGGATGTCTCTTGATTTAAACTAGGTGACAGACAGGATTCTGACCCACCCCTATAGGGTTCTCTGCCTTCCTGGTATTCCAGCCTGGCCTGCAGCATGGCTAAGGGGAACTTGGTAAAATAGTAAACTGTCATCTCTAGAACCTCCTGCTGCTGGTTGTCCGGCTTAGCTACACACTCCTCATTCCCTTTTGAACCCCCTAAGCGCTCCCAGGACTCCCAGGAGAAATGCAGGCAATCATTTTCAGAGACCTCTGTGTGGGCACTGTATGGAAGGGTGGGTAGGGAAGCCTCTATCTAGGGCTTCAAATTTTGGCTCTTGGTCCAGGACTAAAAGCCTCAGGGCAGGAGATAGAGGAAACCCTATCCTTCTCACCAAGGCAGCAGAGAACCCAATTCTTATGGAAGGCTCCATCACTCTGTCCCCTCCCCAAGCCAAAGCCTTTCTTGGGACACATCAATAACAGCCAATATTTTAAAGACGTGACAGGTTCGGAGCCTGGTGACGGCTGGGCTGTTCGAGAACATGGCTGGATTTACGTCCTCAGCAAAGCACCCGGTCACCTTTCCCTACCCCAGTGCAATCTTTTTTTGGAAGCCCTGCTGGAAAATCTGAATCTTGTGAGCCATCAGCTGTTTATAATCAGAGAAGCATATGTTTAAAAGAGCTAAGGGGCCTTATAAACGCCGTGTGCAAATTACCTTTGGGGCTGCCTGCCCCACCGCCCCTCCCCGAGGCTGCCATCGCTGGCGAGGGCTAAGTGTGCTGCGTAGAATTAGCTGTAACCCCATTGTGGCATGGGGTCTGTTTAGCTTTAGTCACGTCAGCTTGGCCCTGGAGCGTGGGAGCCTCCATCCCTGCTGCACAACTTCCCGCCCCCACCCCAGCCCAGCCCCAGCTGCAGCACACTGCTGGCTCCAGGCTCCTGTGCCTTAGCCTCCCTGAGAAACAGCAAACCTGAGAGCTGGGGAGCAAGACGTGGGTGGAGGCTCAGCCCCAGAGCCCAAGGGGCCTCTTGGACTCCTAAATCCCGGAGCACCTGGAACTGGGAGCCACTCAGTCAGGGCCTGTCCAGTCAGGGGCCCCAGTCCTAGGGGACTGGACTATTTTTCTTTTAATTGCTGTTCTGTTGTTTTTTGGTTTTAATTTTTGGTTGTTTTTTTGTTTTGTTTTGTTTTGTTTTTTAACAGCTTTGTTAAGGTAGAATTCACCTACCATACAATTCACCTACTTGAAGTATTTATTGTATGAAGTTTATGGAGGTTGTACAACTATCCCTCTGTCTAGTTCTAGAACATTCTTTCCATCCTTTATCATTTTCTATCCCCCTCCCTACTCTCTAGTCCCAGACATATACAGCTCAACTTTACATTTCTATAGTTTGGCATGCTCTGGATACTTTCTGTAACTACAATCATATGTTACGTGTTCTCCTGAGTCTGACTTCTTTTACCCAGCATCATGCTTGTGAGGTCCATTCTTGTCACAAAAAGTGGTGATGCTTCATTCCTTTTATGACCACATATATCTCATTGAATGAAAAGATCATATTTACCCATTGATGAATGTTTGATCTATTTCCTCCGTTTAGTTGCTCTAAGTAATACAACCATTGACATTTGAGCATTTTGTGAACATGTACTTTTTTTTTTAATTTGGATATCCACTGAGGAGTCAAACTACTGAGTCCTAGGATTCTGTTGACCTTTTGAGGAGCCACCAAACTACTTCAAAATGGTTTCATCTCTCGTACTCTTCCAACAGTATCAGAGGTTCCCATGCCCCATGTCCTCGCCAGCGCTTGCTTTCTGTTTTTACTTTGCTAGTGGATGTGAAGCCTGCCTGGCACTTTCTGGAGTGTTAATGACAGTGAGCATCTTTTCATGGATAGATATTTGAATACCCATTCTGGTTGATAATTTCCCTTTTTTTGTTGTAAAGTATTTGTTTGTCCTAGTCTACATACAAGTTTTCATATTCTAGACAATTCTAGACAAAAGTCCCTTATCAGATATATCTCCTCCCATTTTGTAGGTAATCACTTTACTTTTTTTTGTTTTCTTGTTTGTTTGTTGTTTGTTTGAGAGGGTCTCATATAGCCCAGGCTAGCCAAATTCCCTTAACCTGAACTTTTGACCCTCCTGCCTCCAACTCTCAAAGGCTAGAATTACAAGCATATACCTTCTGCTTTCTTTTTAAATGTTTTAAATTCATATTTATTTCTTTTCATTGAGTGAGTGTATATATGTGTGTGTGTGGTACAACAGCATATGTGGAGGTCAGAGGACAACTTGGAAATTTTAGTTCTTTCCTTCTACCATGTAGATTCTCGGGTTGTCAGGCTTGGCAACAAGCACCTTTACCAGCTGAGCCCTCTCACTGGCTCTTTTTTTCCTTCCTTTAGAGTGTCCTTTGACTGATGAAACTTTTAGCTGTGATGAAATCCACCCCCAGCCCCAACCCATTTTTGCTGCTTATGCTTGGTATCAGATCTAACAGTGTATATAGCCAAGGCCAGATTTACCCCTCTATTTTCTTTGAACAGTTTTAGAGTTTTTTACTTTTAAAATGTTGATTCATTTTTGTATGTGGTGTGAGGGGACCAACTTTATTTTCTGCATGTGACTACCCAGTTGTTCCAACACCATTTGTTGGGGGTGGGGGGTGTCTTCTTTCCTTGTTGAATGATCTTGACAGCCTTGTGGGCTCTTAAGAGGAATGAACGCCAATGTGTAGGTTTTTGTGCAGGCTTATCGCTGTTGATCTGTCTTTATGGCCATACCACATTGTCTTTATTTTTGGAGCTGCAAACACAGCTTGAAATCAGAAAATGTGAACTGTCCTGTTTTGTTTTCCCCTGTCCAGGTTGTTTGGGTCTGTTGAATTCCCACGCAATTTTAAGATGCGCTTATCAGTTTTTACAGAGGAGGCTGCCGGGACCCTGAGGATTGTCTGAACCTGAGATTATGTTGGAGAGCGTCATCACTTTAATGATGTTATGAGTATCTTTTCCTTGTTTTGTAGATATTTACAGTTGTCTTCCAAGAATACCTTGCTATCTTTGGAGGATCTCCTTTGTAATTCTTTTTATTGGTCCCAAGAGGCTTTAGTCTAAGGTGACTGGTAGCTTTCCTTCCTTCCCACAGTCCAGGCCTTGCTGGTTCTCCAATCCAATCTCCCATTCTATTTCAGGCCACATTTTCAAGCCCTGTTTCATCTGCCATAATTCTGCATGGTCTCCCATTATGTCTCATTGTTCGGCTCTCTGCCTTAACCAGGGTTTTCATATCCTGCAGACCTACCAAAAATGCACTCTCTCCTCCCTTCTCCAGAAGCTTCCTCAACCTGCACCAGCAACTCAAATCATCCTTCCGTCCAAGTATTTCTCCCTGTGCCTTGGCAGGTTTTGGCAAGTGTGTTCAACCCTAGACTGACGCTTCCTAACCCTAGGGTGACTTCACTATTCTGTTCCTCCAATCCAGTTCAGGGCCCAGAGATCTGTGCTTAGAATTGTGCTGTCTCCTAGATAATCGTTTTTATCACATACCTCCATGATAGATAAACAGGCCTTTAGTACCAAGCCAGGCATCTTGGGGCCTCACCGCCAGAGAAGCAGGACTTTGGCAGCTTACAAAAGGAATTTGATTTTTCAAATTTCCTTTCAACTCAAGGGTCTCAAATCCCGTCTACAGAATTATGGTGGGGGCAGGGTCCTGGCACTGCTTCTGAGGAGGGTGCCTTTGAGAGAGAGGCATAAATGGCTCTTGATACATACTTGCCTGGAGCCATGGCAAGTGGCAGGTGGCCGAGGGGCTGCCACCCCTGAAGCCATCCCCATGGACAGAGCAGGGTCATGTCATTTGGACCAGTTTGGATCACAGCCATCTGATATGATCTTGCCTTACTGGGTCTCCCTCCCCATCTGCACACAGAGGAAATACTGCCTGTGTTTCCTGTCCCCAGAGAAACAGGAAGGGGATCAAGACCCAGAGAAGTAACAGCTTTGGGGTCCCTTGGGAATTTGAGAGAGGGCTTTGTACTTGCATTATTTTAAGGTACTGGGAATTGAACCCAGGGCCTTGTGCAGTCTACAAAATCACTCTACTACTGAGCTTCGGGCCCAGCCCTGTGCTTGTGTTTTATTTAAGCCCTGAACATTTGCTTGCTTCCTTCGCTCTATGAACTCTGGTTTTGAATATTTTCTGTGTTTCTAGCCCTCTGCTAGGTGTGGGACTGTTGCTATGGAGTGAACTGACACTTGTGACCTCTGCCCCAGGGAAGGCAGAGTCCAACAGGGCAATGTGGCCTCAGAGAGATCATTATATCCCCTTTTGAGACTAGATAAGGCAAGAGCCAGAGTCCCAACTGCAGAATATTGTACTCACTGTAGCCCCTGGAAGACTGTGGGGGATTCAGAATAGAACTGTAGAAAACAATGGGAAGTCTTCTAGAGTGCAGACTGGAGCCCCCTCTCTGCTTCTGTTCCTAGCCACCCTGTGCTCCAGGATGAACTAGGAGGCCCATAAACTCTGCTATCTTAGCTTTGATCTCCTGCTCATCAGATGACGTGGTTTGAGGACCCTACTGATCCTGGAATGTGAAGATAAAGCCAACTGAGAGACCCCCTAGCCCCCCTTCCCTCCCCTCACCCCCACCCTGCTCAGTCTGAAGTGGGAGCCTCCTCTAGATACCCTAGGCTGATCCTGCCCCTGGAACAGCCACACCCAAACAGGGATGTTAGTGCACAGCTCTCTCGGGGCCTCCTGGAGTGACTTGTTCATTTTATCTGCATTTTTTTTCCCTGCATGGCCTCAGAACTGGACATCTGAGGAATTGGAAAGATGGAAGGGCCCAGGTTCTTCTCTCTTACTCTCATCCTTCACCCCTCCCCCTTTACCAGAGGGCAATTGGCTCCCTGAAGGACATCTGGGTAGTCAGTAGAGTGAATGGAATCCTGGCAAGAATGTGAGGCCCACCTATGCAGCTGCAGTGGCAGCCTGAAGCACCCAGGAGGCAATGAGCTGTCGGCTCTCAGTGAAATTAGCACCTTTGTAAGGCATCAGATATAGGCAATATTTAAATTAAGAATTAATGAGCCCATGAAATGAGACCCCAGAGAATGGTCAGGACTCTGAGTTGCAGCCTCCACAGGCTGAGTGGCTCGCAGCCCCCACTGCACTTGGTAGCCAGGGCCAGCCAGACCTGCATTCCACTCCTCCCCTCCCCCGACCGCCTTCTGGATGAGTTCCCTGAGTCACATTGTTCACTGAGCTCTGTAGGCCTTCTGGGCTCTTCCTCTGCTGCTCACTGTAAAACCTCTCCATCATCTTTTCCGCTGTGGTTTTATTGTTTCATTTTATTATTCCAACTATATTAAGTTGGGAAGAGCTGCAGGAATTATTTCTGCCCACCCTCACCCGACTCCAAAGCGAGCCTTGGCCATTGGAGATAGTGATAAATCACCCTGGTTTCCTACTTTCTTCAATTCTGGCTTCTCTGGCTATAGGCTGGTCTGGAGATCAGTCACTCTGTTGCCCCAGAACAGGTCCCCAGTTCCCCCATTCCCACCTAGAAAAAGGGGAGAAAAAAGAAAGAAAGAAACCAGCCCAGATCTCAAAGATCTCAAGCTCCTCCTGGAAGCTGTGCTGCAGGCTCTGCGGGGCCCCTGGCTGAGTTGGGGCTCCAAGAGAAGCCAAGGCCCGGGTGAAGGCCGGGGAGGAATCTGGGTTCTTTTGGCTGCTGGTGAGATTATCCATTAAATCCATATTCCTCACTGTAGAGTTCACGGATTCAGAGAATATGCCGTATTCGAGCCGTCTAACGTTACTACAATATTGCTTCCAGATGAGCAAACACCCGCTTGCAGCCCAGCCCTGAGATGCAGGATGGCCAGATCAGGGGCTCAGCACCAAGCCTTTGTTCTGTGCTTGCCTGCTGCCCACTCCCCACCAGCTCCCTCAGGAGCCTCCTCCAGACTCCTGCCACTCAGAAAAGTGTGAGCTGCCTCAGGGCACCCAAGTTTGTGGCCCCACCCCCTCAGGCAGCCTTTGGGTATGAGGCCAGGATTTTTTTTTTCTGCACTATCTTGCCAGCATGGTCTGTTTTGAACAGGGGATAGGCCTGCGTATGTGCAGTAAAGCAACTGTGGACAACTTTTTTTGTTCACCTGTCAGGAGCTGAGTCCCGGAGAAGCATTCCAGGCCTCCATTTTGTAGAGCAGTGGGCTTCATGTCCTTTCTGGCAGGCACCCTCTCTTTACAAGAAAAGGAGAAGTGCCTGGCAGAGGGAGTGGTGTTCACAAAAGCACTGAGTAGTCAGCCATCACCAGCTTCAGAAAAACTGGTAGCATGTGGCTTTTGAGGCCAAGAGCAAGTAGCAGGCAGGGAGAAGGCACCAGGAGCTGCCAAGTGGGCCACTGCCTTTCAGATGACCGATTCCTTTCTTATGCAAGGACATGGTTTGGACAAGGGAAACTTTCCTTGCAAGACCTCAAGACTCATTTCTGCGTCCTCACAGCATGTGTTTCCATCTTGTCAGCATCACCCCACTGAGGTAGAAAGCTCAGGGGTGATGGTGCCATCATACCCTGGAGGAGACAGTTGGATGAAGGCAGGTATCATACACACAGCCCAGAAGTGCCAGCAGTCCTACATACTCAGGTTTAAGCTCCAGTAAAAAAATAAAATAAAATAAAAAATATCAGGGTAGGGAACTATCGGTAACACTGCTGAGTGACACTGAGGAGCAAGGGAACAGATTTGGTCCCAGCACCACACACACACCCCTCTCCTCCTCCATCCTACAAGCCTTCCACATGGGCACTTGATGACCCAGCCCAGGATCCCCCAAACAGAAATAGAGCCAGAAAGTGACTACCAGAGTATGCTCTGGAGCCTCTCCCAGGGTCCTTCCTGTCTACTGAGCTCAGGGAAGTCCAGGCTGGAGAGACCTATGGATCCTAGCATGGATGCTGGGCAAGAGAAGAGCAGGCAAAGGAGGAGAAAGAGGCAGAAGGCAGCAAGAGGAGGCAGGCTGGGGATGAGCAGGAGAAGTGAGCATAGGCTTTGAAGACTATTTAGATCCCCCAGCAGCTGGTTGGGTTGTGGGGCAAGCTCAGAAAGAATGTCTGCAGTCCCAGCAAGGTGCAGCCATGTGTGTGTGGGCCTAGGAAGCCAGCTGACCACCCAGAGATTTGAGTTTCTAGTTGGAGTGAGATGGTACCATCACACCTGGAACACAAGACCCAAGCCTACATTCTACTTCATTCTCCTAAAGTCCTTCCCTGGCCCTGTCAGCCCTGTGGCCTGTGATACACAGTGGTAAAACTAAAGAGAACCTCTGTAGAGGGTTAGGGTCACCAGCTCAGCCAGTATAACAGGCTCTCTTGGGATACCTACATGCCACACCCTGTCCCTCTGGCCACCTTCCCCCTGGCCCTTTCCATAAAGGTTGATTAGCTGGAGTAACCTGTATTCCCCAGAAACTGAACCTTAGCTTGAGTGCCTCCCAGATGCCTGGATAGGGGGAGCAGCCACATGGGCCATAGCCCCAGTGACTGAGTGGGCAAGAACAGCCTGGACAAAAACCACGCCAGTGCAAACCATAAAGCTGCTCCCCCCATGTCTTAGCCAGGCATCTTTAGCTGACCTGCTCTGTAAAGGATGATGGCCAAGCAGAGGTCTCTCTCTTCCCAGGTGATAGAGCTCAGATACCTGAGATAAAACAAGGTTTCCTTGACAACCTCAAGGCTACAGCTTTAGGATTCATTCCTCCCCTATAAAAAATGCATTCAGCCACACAGCCCCCCTGTCTCTGACTTCTCCCACACAATGGTTCCCACACAGTAATGGGGCACCCCTGTCCTCAGAGCACTGACCAGGCCACAGAGGCTGGAGTAGAGTCCTAGGCTACTTCATTTATCTTGGAGCCCAGGACTACATTAGTAGTTTTTTGTATTACAGTTTTTAACCTTAAACATATGTGTCTCCTAAGTGATGTGATCCTCTCCGTGCCAGACTCAGTGGCTCTGTCACTAGGCAAAGAAATCAGGAATAAGGCACAAAACTCAAGGGCCAGGCAAAGCATGGAGGCAGACTGAGGGTGCATGGCAGGAAGATTGCCATATTTTTGTGGCTGCCCTGTTCTGTATAGCAAATTCCAGGCTAACCAGGGCTACGAATCAAAACTCAATATCTTGCAAGCATTTAAAATAGATAAGTTCGAAAGAGTGTCAGCCTCTTCGCCCCAGGTCAATCTGAAAACCTGGGAGACAGCTTTCATGTGGTGGAATTGGTGGCGGACTGGCAGAGCCACAGCAGCAAAGCTGACCTCTGATCAGACACTCAGGTTCCCCCAGGCTTTTCAGGACAGGACAAGGGTCCCTCCCCCATTGCCTGTCCAGTTCGGGCCTTGGGGCCCAGCTTCACGTATCCAGGGCTCTTGAGTAATGGCTAGGCAGACAGTTCAGCACAAACAACTTCAGGGCTGCAGGCCTGGTGAAATTGTACAACCTGTCTCCCAGGATGCCTTATCTCAAAGGTTTCCTAGTCACTCGGCCCTGCAGCTCCAGGACTCCAGACTCCCGGCTGGGCTAGGGGGACACAGAAAGCCCTGGATGGAAAAGGGGAAGCCAGTTGTCCATGCCGAGGGGAGTGGAATTGGATGCTCACACTGGGCCATGGGTCCTGGTGTCTCCAGTTTAGAACAACCACACTATTTCCGTGTTTAAGGGAGCCATGAGCATTCTGGAGTAAGCACTACGTGTGTCCTGCATATTGGGCAACCGAGGGCGCGGCCCCTGGCTACAGGCCAGACATGCAGTCCAAGCTCAACAAATCCCCACTGAGCAAGTCCAGGAATCCTGATGTCAGGTGTGGAACTATTTGGCGGGCCCCTGATTAGCTGGCCAACTACCAAATGACAAACTGAAGACTCCCACCAAATAGGAAGCCTCCCCAGCTGCCTTTCCTTCTCTTTCTGCTTGTTCACTGTGGCAAGGGGTGGGGCTTGAGGGACCCTGGTCACTGTTGCAAAGAATCTTGTGTTCCCTTCTCACTTCCAGCAGAAAGGTTATGTGGTTCTCTACATAGCTTTGTAGAGTATGACCAGCAGTGACCATCTGTTTAGAGGATGTGGAGTGAGATGGCCCCAAAGTGAGTACGTGGACAGACAAGCCCCCATGTGTTTCATCACAACCCACCCTGCATTTGCTGTACATTCAGTCTCCCTTCAAATTTTTATCCAACTATGGGAAGCCACAAAGCAAGAAAAATGATGACTTGCAGGTAGCCAACAGAACTCTCCCTCCCTGCCTCCATGCCTCTTTCTCTTCCTATCAGGGCAACGAAACATAACTATTTTCATACCAGCTCTGACATTAGGACAGGTAGGAGAGGACAGACCCAGGAAGTTATTGCTTCTCACAGGACTATTATTTCCTAATCTGGCCCTGCTTTCAGGAACATTTTTAAGCCCATACTGCTGGCTCTCTAACTTTGTTTAAACACAAGATTTTGTAAGAGTGGGAGAGAAGAGACCTGGGCAGCCAGAAGTACAATGAGCGGCAGTTGGAACAAAGGAGAGCCAGGAAATGGAGTCAGAAGAAGAAAAAGCCACCCTCCATAAGCTGAGACCTGTGAACCTATCTGGATCTCAGGGGAAAGCATTCTTAAATTCTCACTGGTCCAGGTCCCCCAGAACCTGTTCCGTTAAAGACATAGTTCAGCACCCTGGTTCTTTATAACAAGTTGTGTGTGTGTGTGTGTGTGTGTGTGTGTGTGTGTGTGTGTGTGTGTTTATATGTGCATCTGTGTGTGTGTCTCTGTGTATGTATGTGTCTATTATATGTGTGTGTGTCTGTGTGTGCCTGTGTGTGTCTGTCTGTGTGTCTCTTTGTGTGTGTATATGTGTGTCTGTGTGTCTGTCTGTCTGTTATGTGTGTCTATGTGTACACCACAGCATGTGTGTGAAGGTCAGAGGACCTTGTAGGAGTTGGTTCTCTTGTTCCACCGTGTGGGTTCTGGAAATCAAGCTCAGGTCATTGGGTTGCTTGGCAAGTGCCTTTACCCTCTGAGCCATCTCACTGGCCCCTACATCCCAGTTCTTTAAGGATCATGGGGAAAGAGCTATGTTCGGCTGTGGAGTCTTGTTTCTGAGGCTGGGAAGGGCTCATTTGCTGAGAACCTAAGTCTTATTTTATTCTGATGACAGGGCATCGCCTCGGGGTCCCACAGTTCAAGGTCTGAGGGACTGCTCCCTCCAGGAGCTGAGCACCAGGCTGACACGGAACATGTCCCATCCTGGTCTCCCTTCTCAGATGAACTCCCAGTTGACAGGGCTGACATGCCCTATTGTGGCTTAAACCCTTTGAGGACTCTCCCTGTCCTCAGGGAGGAGCTGGGAGCTCTGCTCCAGCCAAACATGTCTTCATCATGCCTTCCTTCCTCTAGCTTCCTCTGCATCTCCCTCCCCTGTGTTACCTTTGCATGTTCTGACCTCATTGGTGCTGAGCATATACCTGAGACCTGATGGCCCCTATACTCAGAGAGCTTTATCTAACCCTGGCTCTGACAGAGGCCCCTTCATCCTGTTTGTTTCCACGTCATTTTTCTTGACTTTTCACCCATGGCTGGACCTGGATCCCCCAGAGCCAGGACCACATGCACTGTTCTGCTGACTCCTCCATCCCATCCCTCCAGGGTTCAGCTCTGGATACAAGTGAGCAGAGGAAGGGACTCAAATCCTTAGGTCACAGTACTTGGCCCTGGGGGCTATAGGGGTAACTGGAGAAATGAGAATAATGGTCATGCTCTTTGCAGCCTCTAGAAAGACTGTACAGCCTAGGCCCTCTGGGAATCTACTGCATGGCTTTCTACAGGCATGAGGCCTACTCACTTGCCTCCATACCTGGCAATCATGCTCAGGGACACTGACATCTGTAAGAAAAGAATAGTTGGGGAAAATATGGGAAGCACTATGCTGAGGAAACACTAGGGGATCTGTGTCCACCCTGATGTTGAGTGACCCCTAACCCAAGTTATACAGAGCATCCATCCCAACATCCTGGTCCCCATTTTCCCATGAGTGGATAAAGTGTAGTGCAGCTAGGCATTCCAGGGAAGCCTCAGCTCAACTCCCACACATATACCTGAATTCCCAGAGAGCCTGTGAAATATAGACACACGCACACACACATGCATGCGGGCACTCACACACACACATGCACATACATGCGGACACTCACACACACACACACACACACACACGCATGCATGCAGGCACTCACACACACACAGACAGACATGCATGTGCGCACACACACTGAACTTCTGAATCTTTAGGGTGGAGGCCATGGCTTTGTCACACTCAGAGATACTGAGTTTGGCTACTACAAGACTAAACCAGGAAGTCAGGATCTTCTGTTCCTTAAAAAAAAAAAAAAAAAAAACCTTTCTCCTTTTTGTCATTCCAGAGCCAAATATAGCTCGCTGACAGGTGAGCCTTCAGGCAGCCCTTTGGCATCTAGGAGAGCCGGCTGCCCTGGTAAAGAGTTTTGAGGTTGAATGTGCCTTGCGTTCAGGATTGCAAACAGTCCCACCATGGCCATGACCTCTTGGAGTCATCTCTATTTTCCACAGTCTTCCGTTATAGAGAGATAGAAATGGATACAGCCAAACCCTATCTGGTGTGTGAACCGCACTATTGATGAGACCCCAGGGCCTGGCCCTTTGTGCACCTGGTTGAAGGTAGGACGGTTCTGTGGTACACACAATATGCCAAACCTCAGGCTTCCCCAACTACCTGTGTCCCTTAAGGTGTGGGTGGTACAGAAAATAGAGGGTAGGATCGCCAACTCGCTTGAGGGTTACCAGGAGGAGCTCTAGTATACTAGATAGTACAGGAGTATGACATGGATGGTTAAAAAAAAAAGTTAAAGTCTCAGGACAAGCCACACTTTCCTTCCACATTTTATCTTTAGACCCATTGGTGTCTCTGAGGCATGTGTGTGCTGGCGGTGCACATGTCAGGCCTATTTGTATACACAGACGCAATATCCCTAGCTCAACTGCCTTCCAGGGCCAGGCTGGGGTCAAGCTTCCTTTAAGCTAAGCCCACACTGGCCTTGTGTGGGGACAGATGAAGGCCAGGAGGAGGCCATTAGCCTTGGGAAAACTCCCAAAGCGGAGGCAGCCCCCGAAGGTCACCTGGCTGCCTCTGGGAAAAAAAAAAAAAAAGAGCCAGGTTGGCTAGGACCTCCATGCTGTTAACCTTTGCATGCCCAGAGCCCGGAGCCATAGCAGCTTTCTTTGAGAAGCTTCCATTAGAGATGTGACAACTTTGAGGGCCAGTGCCTTCCCAGCCACTGAAAATGGGGACTGAAACATGCGCTACCTATGGCCATTTCCTCCTTAATCACGTCCGTACAAACTCCAGAACAAAGGGCCTCCAGCCGAGTAACACTCACTTTCTCTCCCTATCCCCCACACAGTCCTTTCTTCCCTCTCCTGATAGAAAGTTGTGACTTTGGATTATGTGTGGCCATGGCTCTCACATCCTCGGTTTCCCTCATTGAGTTACATGGGGTTGTGACTGGGCCTTGACACAGTTGGGGCCCAGTCTCTGAGGCTTCCCTGGAGTCAGCTGCCATCTCCTTGTCTGCTCACCACATCCCTTTGGTAGCCTTTGTTCCTTGCTATACAGGGAGATTCCCTCAGCAGGGCTCTCTTGAGGTACTCCTCAGCCTCAGATCCACTGCTTCAGGGACACCCTCTCTGTAAACATAGGAGGTTTAGCACCACCCATGTTACCACAGAAAGTGGTGTGGTACTTCCCTGATCCCACACATTGACTACCTGGCTTTCACAGGATCTCATAGCCAGAGGCATCCTGGGGAAATGGCTGCTGTGGGGAGGGTTTACACAGAGTCCACTGCTCAGCTTCGACATTGAGGGCAGTCAAGAGAATAGGAGTTGCTGCAGGCAGGGAGGTTTCTGCTTTGGAATAACTCCATTGAGGTGAGGTCTACTATGAGGAAAGTAGTTGAGCAGTAGCCAAGAGAAATGAGCTGAGAGGTCTCTGTCTCTCCTTTTCTCCTTCCCTTCTGTCTGTCCCATCTACCACCTGATAGCAACAGAGATGACAGCATTCTCATTGACTACTAGGAGAAGAAAGAGACGTGGAGACTCTAGGGCTTCCCAAGGAAAATTGGCCTGCTTAGGGGATGCCTCCAGACCCCTAGTTCCATTCTTTAGTGAGCCTTGATAGCCTTGTCTATAAAGAGGAATATGAGAATACCTCTAGAGAGAAGACTTGCTGGGTGAGGCCAGTTGGTTGGTCAGAGACTCCATGGTCACACCCCCATAACTGGTCCATGACTCTGGGGTGATCAGGGGACCAGAAAATAATAGCATTTAAAGCAAACTCCGGGGCCCAAAAAGATGACGCCATTCCCAACCCTGGTAATTCAAAGGAACTTCTGTCAATCATTGTCTAAGTTCTTATCAATTGTTGGGGAAGGTTGACCGGCTTGGACTGGGACTGGCTTGGGCAAAGGACAACCTTGTGCACAAGCAAGGTTTTCAGCCACTCTAGATGTGGCACTTCTAGTGTCTTATGCCATTTACTTGTGACCTAGTGGTCAAAGCAAGTTGAGGGTGGGTGAGTAGCTGATATCTCCCTCACCAATTACAGGTGTGAAGAGCTCTGTTCTCTGGCTGGTAGGAAATGTGGATCTGACTTTTGTGTCTAACACAGAGCCCACCTTCTATAAGGCTCCCCTCCCCCTCTACACATGACCCCTTGGGGGCTGCCTAGGGCCCCATCCTCTTGATAGAAAATCACATCTGGCCCCGGATGCTCTGATAAGATCACCAGGGGGTGGGGGCCACAGCAAGGAGACCAGGAAGGAGAGCCAGAAAGAAAAACACACACACATCCAGGCCCACATGATATACAGTCCTCCTGCCGGCTCCGAATTGCTTTATGGTGTCACCTTTCAGCATGGAACCACTTATTCTGTCAGAGTGGAGAGCCCTCCACTCAGCCAGGTGACAGCCCTAAATCGTGAGGAGCGACAGCCGTCCCCCTGCCTGGATTGGGTTTCCTCACAATGGAGCAGGGCTGGTGGCCAGGGTCCCATTGCTGGCTCTGGGGCCAGGCCTTCTCTGTGAAGATAATACCATTTGAGGAAGGGCTGGTAAGAGGGAAAAGGGGATGTGGGAAAGGGGAGGTCAGGCTGCCTAGGGTTTATCTGCTCCCTGGTCAGAAGCCTCACCCCCTACGAGGGGCCTATCTGCCAACCCTCCCCATCTCAGAGACTGTACCCTCCTGAGGAGGGCATAGATGTGATCCCAGACAAATGCTAGTCTTCTGCTGTTAAGCTCTGTGCCTACTAGCTATCTCTTGGCATACTTACCTGGGGTGCACTGAGGAGTGCTATATACCAAAGTCTTCTATTTAAGGGAAAGAGTCATGTGTACTTACTAGTGATGGCCATTGGGACTGCCATCTTAGGGATGGGGGAGCTTATATTCCTGTATCTATGTGCACATGTGTGTGAAGGGCACAGGTCAACCTCAAGTGGTGTTCTTCAAGAGCCATCTTCCTTGTATTTTGAGATAGGCTCTCTGATCTGAAGCTTGCCAACTAGAAGAGGCTGACTGGCTAGCAAGCCCCAGAAATATTCCTGTCTCCATCCAACTTACCCCCCAACCCTAGCTCCAGAATTACAAGCATGTGCCACAATGTCAAGCCCTTTTTCATGTGTGTTCTGAAGATCTGAACTCGGGTCCTCATGTTTACGTAACAAGCACTTTGCCTGAGGATTGTTTGTCTTCTTGACAACAGTGTGGAACTCGCTTCACACCCCGCCATATCCTCCTCTGGCTGTGTGACCTAAAACAAGACTCTCCAAGGCCTCCATATTCGGAGCTGTACAATGAAGGGGTAGTAGACTCTGTCACAGGATAAGGATGAGTGATCCAGTCAGCTATACCAGGTGCCAAGTACAGCGTCGGCCCCTGGGCACCCTGGGCACCCTGCCCTAGGCTGCAGTCCAACAGGTTTTTGGTGTTCTAAGAATAATCAGAGGTGTCCCCCAAGAACACACTGGCACTAGGCTTGGCACTGACTTGGTAGGGTGGAGACAATAAGTTCCTGGGATGGAGAGGAGGGCTCTAGAGGTATGTGTAGATACAGCTTTAGGGAAGCTCTGAGTTGGACCCCACATAAACAGGTGGACTGCTGAAACATTTAAGAGAGCAGGTGGCCCTTGTCAGGCGCTCTGTGGCTACTGGATGCCCTGTGCTTCAGGCTCTGGTTTCCTAACTGTGGTGCAGCAATTCCTGCCTTCTACATCAGAAGACCACATCAGAACGCCACAGTGGAGGCCCCCAGCATTTGTCTTCTGAGATGCTCCCCAACCCCTGCCCCCAGCTTCTCTCTGAACTTTGAAGTAGAGGGCATGTTTAACTGTGGCTGAAGGTCCCTAGGTCTCAGAGTCTGTCCCTTGATCCAGAATTGCCTGCACACTCACACTCTTCCCAGATGTACCTTTTCCCAAGACTAGGTGTCTGGCCTGTTAGCAGCACCAAGAACCCCAGCCTGAAGGCTCTAACTCACACTAACAGTTCAAGGTGACCCCAGGGAGGTCATTTGGGCTGGAGGGTGGGGAACACATAAGCTTGTGTGAACACTGCCTCCCCAGGCTCCCCTACACTCAGAGCTAGGGTCACCTGCCCAGGAGTCGTTCTGGACTCTGAGAGCCCCTGGGGCCCAGCAGGTCAAGTATGTTCTGACTTAGAAAGGCAGGAGGCCAACTCCTCACTTCTCAGATTCTGCTGAGCTCACTGAAACCCTAACCTTCGGGCTTCCCCACTAATTTGTGATAAGGCTGCGCCAAGAAAAACAGCAGCTAAAGACCCCAGATTTCTCTGCAAATTCCAAAGCGCTTGGTTCATTCCAGCGGGGAAGGGGCCCAAAGCAGCCGTGCATGCAGAGCCACCTCTGCGTGGGTGCGGGGCTTGGGCTGGCCTCACTAAGGGGACGGTCTGCTAAGGAGGACCACCTGCCGCTCTGGGGAGATTGCTTCCAGCTGGCCCCAGCAAGGACAAGGACAAGGGTGGGTTAGGGCGGTGGCTTGGAGAAGCTGAGATGGCTCTCAGGGTATGTGCTGACATGGCAAACTTAGGCAGGAGTGAGTGGAGAAAAGTCCACCCGGTCTCCTGACTCAAGGACCCCTGGATCCCTGGACAGATTAGGTAACCTGCTGGCATCTCAGATAAGAAGTGAATGTTGTTTATTTGGGGGGTGATGTATGTGTGTGTGTGTGTTGCTAGGAATTGAACTGGGGGTCTTATGTGTACTGGGCAAGCATTCTACCACTGAACTATGTCCCAGATGTGTTTGAGTGAGGGGCACACCCTTCTTGGAGGCAAGCCTAGAGCTAGTGACAGGCTTTCAAAGAAGAAGGAGCTAAGGAGATGAGAGCTCCTCTGGCAAGGCAGAAGACAGTAAGGGTAGGGAAGCGACCCACTCCAGGCTCTGGCAGCCTCCACCCCACCCTTTCTGCTGATAGGAGAAGGAGGTGGCTTGGAGTCCAGAGGGGCTTTGGGTGGGACTGTGGTGACAAGCTAATGGAGCAGGGCCAGAGAGAAGAGTAAGGCCATTTCCCAGTGGGAAAGAATATAGTTTGATTTTTTTTTCCCCTCCCAAGTCATGTCAGTTCTGTATTATCCCAAGCTGGCTTTGATATGGGAAAAGTGGGAGTTTTGAAGCCATTGAGGACCTGTGCTTTTCTTTCATGGTGACTGTTGCTCCCCTGCTCAGTGCTTATAAAAGGCAAAAAGACTTCTACTTAAGGCCCAAATGAAATACCCTAGGCCCTTCTGCAGAGGTGAGCAGGGTATTGAGAGCCACAAGCCCCCGCAGGACCCTAGGCAGTGTTAGATCCTGCTCCAGACTTAGGCACCCAGAGAAGAGAGTCAGAAGATCAGGAGAACGAGAGTCCAATGTCCTCGTCATCTTGAGAGAAGGTGTAAGGACCCAAGATGTGAGTTACAGCCAGTGGCTTCATGGCAGGAAGTCTTGTGCCTCAGGGGCCTCATTCCTCCTTCCACCATCCTCCTAAGTATCTTGTTGGCTAGACCCAAGTGGGAAGCCATGGGGAAGGAGCTTGGGCATGCAACCAAATCAAGTCAGTCTTCTTCAAGCATGAGCAGCAGAAGAATGCTATCAGGCCTGGAATATGAAGAGGTGGCATCCAGAGTTCAAGGCTATCCATGCACAACCCTGAGACCATGGGCTTTGTGTAGTCGGTGAGGAGAAGGGACATTTGAGTAATCTTCTGGGAATGCCACAGGGCTTATAGTGTAAATAGAGGGGGTACCTGAGTCCAGGAACTTTGTACCAATCCCGCTGTCTCATTGCCCTTGTTCTACACAGTAACAAATGTAAACCTCATCTTGCCTAAGGCCCACATATCAGCAGTAGCCTCACCGTCTTTCCCATCCTCTCCTTACTCTTCCCAGGAACTCTATCCTCTCCTTCTTCCATCTCGTTCATGTCGGAGGGCCTTTGGACATGTAATGTCCTCTGCTTAGGCCACAGAATGGTGCCACCCTCCCCTCAGGCAGGTGCCAGCTATCCCGTCCCCTCTGCCAAGAACATCTTTGAAAGGTTGCTGACTTCTTCCCTCCACCCTGGATATAGTTGTAAGCTTCTTCTGGTTTTTCCTGGCTTCCCTTTAGAGAGTGTACTGGGCGGGATAGAAGCGTGCTGCCCTGTGGGAAACTGGGGGAAAGGCCCATATGTCAGCTTTCCTACAGGAGCATCCTGAAAAGTTACCCCTGTAACTAGGACTGGATCTTTAGTGGCTTGATATTGGGCTGGTTTCCCGCAAACCCCACACACCAGAGTCCAGACATCTTCTAGGAGAGTCAAACACCTGTTGATAGAGCCAGGCTTGGGGAAGGACAAGGGCCAAACTGGGAGGCTGGACCAAAAGCTACTGTACTAGCCCAAGCGAGAGAGAACTGGGTTGTAAAAAGGAAAGTAGTGAATCTGGCATTTTATTTTAATAAAGGAAGAATTTTAGGTGTAGCATACTCCCACCAACAGAGTATACAGCAAAGGGCTCTGAGGCTTGGGAGTTCGCAGTAGAGTCAAGTCAACAAGTGGTTGGGTCTCAGCAAGAGGATGATGGCACTGTAAATCCTCTCAGCTTTCTGGCTCCTGATGCATGGCCCTCTTCCAAGCTCCACCTCCATTTCTTCAGACCCTTCTACCTAGCCATCTCCATTGCCTTTCTCCTTCCTTACCAGGCTCACAGAGGTTCAGTGAAGTATAGTCAAGGTAGCAACATGGCAGCTTATTTGTGGGGTCAGTCATGTAGAGGCCCAAGAATAAGATAAGGTTTTATACAGCCAGATAGGGAATGGTTAGGTGCCTGTTAAGGATTGCCATGGCAGATGCTAAGTTTGTAGTGACTGAGGCTTCAAGGGGCTGAGTTGGACAGAGGATGGAGATTCCAGCCAGACTATTTTAGTGTTGGTCTTTGGTGGCTGTGTCTACCAACAAGCCCAACCCTGAGTCTATGTGCACTAGAGCCCTAACTGACTCATAATACCATGGCGCACTGGTAATTCCGTTTCCCTGAGAGAAACGTGGATAACCCATCTTCTTGGGCGATGAGCAAACATGAATCTGGAGCCTGAAAGCTAAACACAGAGCCAGAGATAGAGAAGCACTGCCTGGCCTGGCAGAAGAAAGTAGCCTCACAGTGGGTCCCTCACCAGCTCCCTGTAGGCATAGCTCAGGTTCCTCCCACTTGAGGGGTGTTGAACTTGCCTTGGTGTGAGCCCAACCCTTGCCTCTTCACAAGGACAAGAGGTTCAAGTGGGTTCTAAGGGTTCCACCCACGCCCTATGGTCGTTGTCCAGAGGACAATATAACATACCCATATCCCATTGTTAGAATGGCAGGACCCTGAGGAATTCAGGCCATGGTGAGCCTGGCATGTTCTGGTGGTGTGTCAGTAGTAGAGTCGTGAGACTGCGCGCCATTGTCACAGGCCACCCACCCCATCTTCTGGCTATGATGCTGTGCCTCTACCCTCCCATGAGGGCATTTTCCCACTCAGCAACAAAATGGTCCCTCTAACCAAATCCAGCCTCCAGGGGCCCTGTGACAACAGGTATCTGCAAGAAGCAGGCTGTTTCGGTCTAGTGGAAGGAAGCTTGCACCAGAATGGTGGCAGGGCAGTGAGATCCCTGTGTGTGTCCTTTACTCTCAGGGCTACCTCCCTTTACCTGGCCAGGCTTCCTGGGCTTTGCCCCTAGCGGCTGCTGGACCCTCTCCCACAAGACCTGTTCCTGCCTCTTCCATCTCCCAAGTGCTGGGATTAAAAGCGTGTGCCAACACACCCAGCTTTATAAGTATTGGGACTGGAAACCCAGGGCTTCATGCATGATAGGCAAGCATTCTACCAAGTAAGCTATATTCCTGGCCCAAAGAGCAGGGGTGATTCTCTATAGTATCTATCTCTAGCAGACTTGGGAGCCTCCTTAAGCCACAGTATCTAGCAGAGAGGAGTGATAGCTGCTCTGGCCTCTAAAAGTGGACTGCTGACCATTGTGTACTTCTCTCTGTCTCGTACCATGTCAGCCCTAATATCTAGGCCTATAGTCAGCTGAACAAATTAATGCAGCCCTTCAAGTATCGGCTGCCCCTCTACCTGCACTGGGGCACCTTAGGGCCTGTTCTCACATCATTCTACTGCACCCCTTGAGCTGGACAGGTGGACTCCCAGCCTTGTTTCTCCCCTCGCTTCATCGCTTCTCTACTCATGCCAAGGCCAGAGGCAGGCTGAACGCGGGCGTTACAGCACATCATGGCAGGGTGCAAGCAAAGGGGCCCGAGGCACCGGGTGCTTCCGACGAGGCCTGAGGGCCGTCTGACCTTTCCGGCCATGGGGCAGCGGTTGCGTGAGCAGGAACAATCACCCCAGTGTGCAAGGCACAAGCAGCCTTTTCTTCCTCAGCAGGCCGGCACACACAGCTCCCAGCCTGGCTTCCCTTGAACAAACATATTTATTGTGGCCGCCACTGAGGGCCTCGCCTTGCAGCCGGAGCCTGGGGGCCTCTGTCCCACCCACTGGGGCCCAGGGAGGGGACCCCTGCCCTGGCAGTCCCCTGGCCAGACCCTCTTCCCTATGGGCCTCAGCCACACTGTGCTGTAGCATGGGTGGCTCTAGTCACAACAGGCACCAGAGCTTAGGGATTGTGCTAGGAGCTTGTGACCACCCACAGGCAACAGGCCAGCCAGTTTCCCTGGTGGGGAACAAACACAAGGACACCTGAGTCCTCATCACATGTGGCAAGCCCTTTACCCCTGGGAGCCTTAGTTTCCTCCTCCATAAAATGGGAGGCATGACCCAGCCTCACACATCCCCAGAGTCACAGCCCAGCATCCAGGAACTCAGAAGCGGCAGCTACAACTCTGTCTTTTCCCAGGCCCACTCTTAGTCTTAGCCTTTCCTCCCATGTCCAAGGTGAGTTTTCCCATTGTCAGGACTCATCACCCTCAGGGCCCTCAGCTGACCTCAGTAGAAAGGGCCTTACATTCTTCTCTCTGATGACCCCAAGCCTCAGTTCTCTACAAATCCTCTAGTATGTCAGCCTCCTACCCACCACACAACATGGAAAGTCCAACTGAGCATGAAATTCTCAGTGAGGAACAGGCCTTGGTTATAAAAGTATGAGAGTTGGGGAAGACTCCAAAGAGTAATGGGGGTGCCCCAAACTTCCAACCAGCAGTTCCTGGGAGAAGAGGTAATCTTTCCAGGAGAGGCCCTATCAGAGGGACCAGACCAGACCCAGGCATCCCTTAGCTGTAGGAAAGCTAAGGTACTTCTTAATTTATCTCACTTTCCCACCTGATGCTGATCACCACCTCAGCCACCCAACCCCCACCCACAAGCCAGCCAAAAACAGAAGTGGCAAAGTTTCTACAGGACAGGAGGGAGACTTCCGGGCCTATTGTTTGCTCTCATTTCCTACCTCAGGGCCTTTGTGTGTATGCAAGGGTACACACACACACACACACACACACACACACACACACACACACACACCTCTTTCCTCTGGCTGAGTCCTGTTTTGTCTCCAGGTCTCTGGAGCAGCTATTTCTGAGTTCCTTCAAAGACAAGTCACATGTCATAAATCAAGGCTGCCCAGGCTTCTAGCAGGCCTGACATTGCCTTCCTGGTAGTTCAAGATGCCAGTAGATTGCCTACCATATCTCTGTCTCTAGGAACCAGAATACTAAGGCCCGGGGAAGGGTGCTGCTCTGTTTCAAGGGCTTCACTTGTAGGAGGGAGGAGGAGCTATTAAGCATTCAGAGAGAGAATGAGTGAACACTGAAGCAAATGACTAGATAGTTGCACCAGGAATCAAAGTGAGTCAAGATGGCTGAGAGGCAGGGAAGCCATGGGTCCATGTTCACCCACTGCTACATATGGGGATGACGCAGGAAATAGAGGCTCAGTCTTCAGTGACTTGATGGAGATGGTATCAGCAGGCTTCGCAGTGAGTGGGATGGGCCTGAGTCAGGCTGCTTGTGTGAGATACTGGGTGGCTGGAGAGTGGGTTACCCTTGAGACTAGGACCTAAGAGTTGAGAAAAACATCTAGGAACAGTGTCCTGGCTCCTCCAGTCTCGTACCTGCTGGGTAGTGATTCCAGAAGTTATTGGGTGGTAAGGAGCAAGAATGAAGTTGCACTGTTTCTTTGCGTCTTGGAATAAGCCTCCTGCCTCAGGTTCCTCTTCTGTAAAATAAGAATTATGGTCTCTACTTGGGCCTGGCAGTGGTTGCCTCAATGCCAGACTGAGACACCAAAAATGATGTCCAGTGCAGGCTTCTAGGTGATGTCTCTGTGTGCCTAAGAGCAGCCATGTGGCCAAGCCTATGACATGCCTGCCCTGGGGCCCAGTGGAAGTGAATGCCTTGAGTGGCATGCTAACACACGTCACATGTGCCATGGAAGCCTCCACTTGTCATCATTCAAGCTGTGGCTGTCTGCACACATCTGGCTTAAATTGAACCTCCCATGAAAATGTGTTAAATCTGATAGTGCACATAGAACAACACAAAGGGACTGGACATAAGAGTGCAAGAAGCAAAAATATGTGTCAGTGATTCAGTGGTAAAATTCTCACCTGCTACACAGAAGGCCTTTGTTCAATTTCCAGCCAATGCATGACCCAGTTTTTGCAGGGCATGGTGGCATATACCTTTAAGCTCAACATATGGGATGTAGAGGCAGGTGCACCTCTAAATGTTTGACGCCAGCCTGGTCTACATGGGAAGTTCCAGGCTAGCCAAGGATACATAGTGAGACCCTATCTCGAAACAAAATAAAACGAACACAAAGAACAAAAACAAAACAACAACAAAAGCCCAAGAAGTGGACTGCTAAATTGCTGTCCCTAAGATGGTCACCTCTCCTCCATTTCTCTCTGTGAAGGTGATGCACTCACTCTGTGGTCCAAAGGAGAGGGCCTAGTCCCTGAATGGAGGAGATACCTGGAGCCTGTGAAATAAGATCCTGTCTTTTAAGGGGGTGGATGTGACCTCCACATCTGCCTCCAACCTAAGACTTTGATGTGGAGGTGTGCCTAGGTCATGCCAATCAAGACCATGGAGTGAGAACTTGGTCAAGATAAGACACCTAGCACCCAGCCACAAGTGGAGAGCCCAGAAGGTGCCAGGTCAGCTTCAGGCTGCCCCTGAGGTGCCCACAGGAGGTATTCACACCAATGCTTCGTTCTGTCTGCCAACCCCTTCTGAAGGCTATACTGAATATGCTGGCCTGATTTCCCAGGATGTAGTGCTGAGGTGCCACATCCTTTTAGCAGGGTCTAGAGAGGACCTAAGAGGAAAGGGTAGTTTCAGATGGGGCCTGGGTACTAGGCAGGACCCATGATAGGAGAGGAGGGACCAGGAAGGACACTTTGAGGGAGCAGATTCCAGGAGGGGCTAGATCTTGAGCCTCTCTGGATTTATCAGGGTTCAGGAAGGACAAAGAAAAAGAGGAGAACCAGGGTGGGAAAAATTGCTATGCTTGGGGGATGGAGGGCCAGTCCCTGCCTAGTCATCATCCTGCCCCATGAACCTGCTTTCCTGGAGCCTTTGCCCTCAGCAGGGAGAGCAGGCCAAGGCTCTGAGGCACACACTGGCTGCCTGAGAACGAGAAGGGGTTAATTCCCAACCTCGTGGGCTGGCAAACTCTGAGTCACAGAGCAATAAAATTCCTGTGTTTTAAAAATCAGTATATTAGCTTAATTTTATAGATTTCAGAAGTGCTACTTGAAAATAAAAGTCTCCTAATTATATTTATGATCCCAACGTGAATCTATTTGACTCCGCTCACGGCGAAGAACCTTTGTGTAAAATGCCGGGAAGGCTTCATGCGGACTCGGCCCTAACAGGCCGTAAAACACCGGCTGGTGGGTCCAAGCCCAGCAGGAATCTGAGGTCGTGACAAAGTCCCTGCTAATGCCACAGCACACGGGACTCCTGGGTGTCAGTGAGTATGAAGCCATGGTTCAAATGGCCATGGGAGGGGCTGTCACAGCCTTGACATGTACCACACATTCAGTGTGTAAAGGGGGCATATGCAGGAGACACAAAGGGCTTGGCATCCATGCCACCCAGAGAAGGGGCATTTCTGGAATAGAACCAATACTATATCTAACTCCTGCCCTGGGCTGGGGCTCAGGAGCTCCAGGGAGAATCTGCATCCTACGATTGCCTTGACCAAGCTCCCCAAGAGCCCAAGGTGTGGCCAAAGCAAGAAATTAAAAATATGAACAAAAGAAGGAAAAAAAAAAGAATTCCTCTGGTAGGGAGGGGAGGGGAGGGGAGGCTGAGGGAAACCCCTACAAAGTAGAGGCTTGGTCTGGAGAGGGGTCGTTATGACATGGTCCTTGATAGTAACAGTGGGCAGCAATGTTATCAGGGAGCCAGAACAAGTTGGGAGGGCCATCTGAAGAGGTGACCTTTGCCTCAACCATGTAGAGAGATGGAAGGACCCTACTATGAGAAGGAACACCAGCCCCTGGCAGGTTGGTAAATGTTCCAACCTGATGCTCACCTCTGGGCAGAGAAAGCACTGTGACTGCCTTGCCTGTGCCTCAACCCCATCTGTCCCTCTAGGGTCCAGGAGTCTCTAGCAGGGTGTCATTTAGCCAGGCAAGGGGCTTGTGGAACCTTGGTGTTGAGGGCTGGGAAATGCTGCCTGGGCCTGGGCCCGGGCCCTTGGCCGGGCCAGGCTGCCCTCTCAGCAGGCCATATGCTGCAGTGCCAGCTGCATAGACACTGTGGGGATTGTCCTCCTGCCCAGCCCGGGCCTCGATGTGCTGGCTTTCTGGAGGAATTCAGAGCAGGCGGTGAGGGGGCTGTAATCAGAAGCCGACACCGATGCCCTGTTGTTGCAGGTGCAGTGTGGGTGCCAGAGGCCAAGTGGGCAGCACAGCACAAGCTGTCACTCACCAGATGGGGCCCCAGGAACCGCTGGTATGAGTGGAGGCCATAGATGATGGCCTGGCATTGTGTTTGTTCACCAAACCCCATCCCCATGTTACTTTGAGCAAGCATTGACTTTCCTGCTGGTTCCGTCTATCTCTATGGGGGATAGATGTGTCATTAGATGGGTCTTCTGAAGTGGCCTTCAGGGGCAGCCTTACCCTGTATTTCCCAGGCTGGCACCCTATATTCCTCCTGCGACAAGCAGCCATGGCCAAAGGATGAACCCATCCCAGGTTAGCCTTGCTCCCCTAGTGCCTGCAGGTGACAGCTTTCCAGCCTCCAAATGAGGCACACATGGACAAGTTGAGGTGATATAAGAACTGTGGTGGGTTCAAGACCACTGATGACTGGTGATGCCAGGTGATAAGCTAGTCCTGGCCACAGGTGGGATGGAGTTGGCCAGTGTTTTATTATGTAAAGGAAGGCCTCTGACAAGACAGTTTTGCTCTATCACATGTGGCCAGTTTTTCTTCTAGAAGGGCTTAAGCCCTCCTCTCAGACTTGGGAGCTGGTGGCCTAGGCTCTCTCTAGTAGGAACTTGTTCATATTCAGCCAGGCCCACCATCAGCCCTACCCCTTAGCTTTAAGACAGTGAGTCCCACAAAGCTTGGGAAAGGGGCTGACTACCATCCAGTCACTATACTCCCTTGTGGACACCAGAAAACATCTCCCAGAGCTTTGGGGTTCACCCTAAGCCCACCTGGCGGTGTCAGTGTGGTGTCCCTGTTCAGTCAGTATCAGGTTGAGCAAGTCCAATCCAGAGGACAGAGGAACAAAGGAGGGACAAGCTATCTGAAGCTCTCCTGGGAATGAGATTGTGAGATAGCTCCTAAGGGCAGTGACCATAGTCTTCCTGTGTGGGAGCCCCTTCTTGTGTCCCAGCAACTAAAGACATATGACAGGGGTGGTAGACAAGACAGATTCAGTGTGAAGCTACCCAGAACCTACTATCCTGTGGTCTCATAGCCATCACCCTATGCTCGTAGCCAGGTATGAATAGAACCTATAGGTGCTGGCTGTGACTCCCCCTTTACTTTGAAGCCATGAAAAGCCCCCAACTTTTTTTCTTTCTGTGTGAGACAGGCTTCTTCAGAGTGCTCCTATGGGAACAGTACCAAGAGCGAGGTTGGAAAATGTGAACACCTTCATCTTTCAGGCCAATTCAGGGAAATGTGAACAAATTTCATCAAATTTACTTTTAATTATGTACGTTTTATGGCTACCTTCAACACAAAGTGACATTTTCTGGCTTTTAAAACACACTCAGATAAGGAAACAGAGTTTGTTTAAGGAACAGTGCTAAACAAACAGTGGTACAGGTGTTCAAAGATATCAAATGAGTGACAGATATGGCAAGGGACCCAGCAGTGGAAGGAGGCAGGGCATGTGGACTTTGAAGGCCTTCCTAGCAGGTTCTAGGTTTCTTGAGTGGACCTAGTATCCTAGGAGCACTGACTTTGATGGAAGGCCTTTCAAGGCTACCCTCACATTTCCTGTCGCTATTGTGAAAGAAGACCCAACGAGCTGGTAGCTTTAAACCATGCAGAATTACCATCCTACTGGCCTGGAGATCAAGTGTGATGAGGGCTGACTTCTACTACAAATGGCCCATCCCTTGGCTCATGGGCTCTGCAAGGATAGAGATACCAGTGAACCTGTCCCCTGCTTCCCTTCCTTATCCCCTACCTCCTCTGTGACCACATCTTGTCTCTACCAATTTTTGTAAAAGGACATTTATGGTCACACCAGGCACCCCATAGCCCATGCTATGGACTTACCACCCCCAAATCAGCTGATCAGCAACATTCATTCTGCTTTGACAAATGACCTATGTACAGGTTCCAAGTGTTAAAACATGGACATTTTCAGGAACCAATAGCCTACTGCCAAACACAGTACTCAGCCCCCCTGTGTCTCTTGTACCCACAGCTTGTATTCATGGACCACTGGGGCTACCATGCCTCCTAGGAGGCCTGAAGGACACCACCGTGGTCTTAGGCCTATATAGGGAGCTTCAGAATTGGGGGGTAATCTCTGTACCTGGAGAGAGTGGGGACAGCGGGCAAAGAAGGATGAGAAGCTGGGTTTTAACTCATTCTGTCTTTGAAGAACTGGGGCCGTGGTAGCTCTGCTGATGGCGATCTGTCACGCTGGGATGGTGATGAGCATGGCATAGTTGGTCCTAGATACAACTTCTTCCTCATCTTTGTCTCACTGTCCATCCTTAGCAAGGCTCCATATGTCCTCACGGGACTGCACATGAGTGGGTATGTGCTTACCGCCTTGCAATACTGTACCAAGCCTCATGTGCATCCCATGCCCCATTCTAGCTCTCCAGGCTGTTCAGTTCCAGCCCCAGGCCTGAGATCCATTTGGGTCTCAGCTATTTAGCCACAAGTCCCATCTTTTACTCGATGGAACATTCTAGAAAGTTTTATTGGTGCTTACGTACCCTCTCTTGGGGAGTGGAGAAGTGCCTACTTTAGAGGAGCCATGCCCAGCCACCAGAGGAGCTGGGTACTTTTCAGTATTGCCATAGGTATATGGATAGTTGAGGGTTGGGAACCCTTCCCAAGGCTCCTTGGCCTGCAGTTTTTCTGGCTACCACTCTTGAGAGGGTCTAGCCTCTTCACCTAGGCATGCCAAGCAAAGTCAGGGTGATCGTCAACCATAGAACTGCTGAGGTCCCAGCAGCACCCTTCGTATCCCTATCTCCTTGCCCTAAGGCTGCCACTCCTAACCTCTTAGTTACCTCCTGGAACTCTTGGCACTGGCGCTTGAGAGTCAGTGTTGACTGCTTAACCTGTTCAAGGTACTCGCTGTCACAGTGCCTGATTTTTCCACATTAAAAGTTAGAAGAAATTAAAAAATAAGTTCTGCAAGAAATAGGCTTTGCCCTGTCTGCACTGCCCTTGAGGTAGACCGTTTTCATCCAAAATGGCCACCCCTCTCCTCTTGACCACCAAGAGTGGCTTGGAGGACATCCCTGAAACTGCTGTCCCTAGGAGACAGGCAGATCATCCTGGCTTGGACTGTCCAGGATGACTTAGCTCAGGAATGACTGACATTATCAGAAAGGCAGGGGGTGGTAGCAGATAGCCTTTGACTTAAGCTAGTCCAAAGAGCACAGTTGCTGCATGCCTGTGCACTCACAGCTATCTGACCCCTACACCGAAGTACTGTGACGAGGACCACAGTGACTGCCCACTCAGCTGTGCCACTGCCATGACAGAGCTTTCTGAATGCAATTGGGCCTGGGCTCCCCTTGGCCCTCTCTCAGGGCCGTTTGCACTCTGCAGCTGAATCAATGCAAGGCAGAAATTCGTGGCAGGGGAGTGTTTACCGGTAGAGTTTCTGAAGCCAAGGATGCTCAGTGTTTGTCTAGGCTCCGTCCCACTGGGTCCTCCTGAGCTCTGCAAACAAGAGCCTTGAAACACAAGGGGCCCACACCTCCCCAGAGTGCTGAATCCAGCACACCGGACCTCGGCGCAAACAGCCAGCTGGGGCTCTTCTACAGCACTAAATAAACGTAGGTCAAACAAAGCAAACGTGTCCTAGAGACCCCCGTGAGTAGGCAGCCTCAGAAAGCCCTGCGTGAGGCCTTTGCTGTAATCCAGAATTACTGGGAAGGGCAATGTAGACATTTGCCTTCCCCAGGTGGCTGCCAGGAGGCCAGGAGTGGAGGTCGTTGATTTTTTTTTTTTTCTTTTTTGTTCCTAGGATTCAGGAAAGTTAGTCTTTTGCTGCCCTTCCCCCTGAACTTTTCAGATTTTCTGAGTTCTTTGTGGGAAAGGCTGGCCTGGGTGTTCCTTAATATGGATCAAAACTAAGGCAGGTCTTACTGGGGAAACCTAAGCCAGGGGCACAGCTATTATGCTGCAGCAGAGAGGGGTGTCTTAGCAATTATGGGCAACTGGAGTGATTCATGGGCCTCCGGGGATGCGGGGACTATTTTTATCTGTAGGGGTCTTGCAAGCCAGGGACCCTGTGCTCCTCCAGTGCAGGAAGTCTGTGGGGGTTGTTCTCTTTACTGCTTCAGAGTCTTCGTTCATCCTGGCCCAGCTCAGGGTTCCCAACCACTTCTCACTGTTCAGCTTCAGAGCCTGAGATATATCAGAACCTAAGATTCAGGGCCTGAGATATATTAGAGCCCTAGATTGGCTGTCATTGTGCCTTCTCCATATTCGAACCACCCTACACTCAGGAGCCTGTGTTTGCTCATCTAGCCCCAGCCCCCACCAGGAAAGCAGACCTGCCTGACTCTCCTTTTGCTGAATTCCCAGAATCTGTACAGCTGGCCCATGGTGCCCTATGTCTGCCAATGGTGCCCAAGTGAGGCAGAATGGATGCTTTCCTAACCAGTATCTTCCTGAACAATCTCTCCAAATGCCCACTCAGTTCTCTCCTGGAAAGTTGATGTTCACTGACAGGCTGTGAGATTTGTATCCTCTCTTAGCCACACATATGCAAACCCACAGCCTAATGTACTGTGATATTTTAATTCAGCCTAGTCTTTTAAAGATAACCCTCATTATTTTAACAACCTCCACAGATATTCCTTTCCTTACCATGGCGTCATTTCCTGATAATTCTAAGATAAATTGAAATTATTGTAAGTCAAAATGCACTGCAGTAGCTGGGGAGTTAAAAGTCAATCCGTAATGCCTTGCAAACACAAGCATCTGAGTTCTATCCCAAGAACCCCAGGTTAAAAAAACCAAAAAAAAAAAAAAAAAAAAAAAAAACAAAACCTAGGCGTGGCAACGTGCTTGTAATACCAGCACTGGGGAGGCAGAAACAGGCATCTCCTTGGGGCTCTTTGGCCAGCCAGACCAGCCTAGCCTGCTTAGCAAGCTTCCAGGTCAGCAAAGAGACCCTTTTTCAAAAAACAAGGCGGATGGTGCTTGAAGAATGACAACTGAGGTTGTCCTCTGGCTCACAATCCCACCCAAACACATGTAACACACATACTCACACATACACTTATACACACACACACTCAGTTTTCTCTCTCTCTCTCTCTCTCTCTCTCTCTCTCTCTCTCTCTCACACACACACACACACACACACACACACACACACAGTGTTTGATATCTGCTTCTCTTACTGGATACAACAGTACAGCCTCATGGTGCCCTGTGGAGCTCACCCTGCCTTCTTGGGGCTGGGTTGTACTTTTACTACTGTCCATCATCATGAAAGATGACCAAACATGAATGTCACACTAAGAATGGGTTGAAATTCAGCACACGGGATGCAACTTCTGATGAACACAGGCCTATTTTGCACTGCAGTAAAGTTTAAAAGTCATAAATTAAAACATTGATGAGCCATCCATCATCTTCAGACTGTAACACAGAATAGTGTCATAATGGGTAGTCTGTTACTGTAACGGCTTTCGAGACCCATTCTCCTACAGTCTGCTCATGTGCCCCCAGATGTGTGTCTGTGAGCGGGTATCCTCACTGGGGTTTTCGCTTAGGTGAGTGCACAGCAGTGGAAGTCAGACTTTGCCAGCAAAGTGGCAGAAAATGATAGAACAGTATAGCAAGAGATTCTGGAAGAGTTTGGGGGCCTCATACCATCACCCAGTTGCCTTCAAGCTCTCTTTTCACCTAAGAAGAAAGCTTAGGCCAGCTGTCCCAGCCACAGCTCAGGAGGATGTAGACGAGACCTGCATATACATCTGGTTTGGGGCAGGCCTGCTCTAGCCTGAACTCTGAGCTCAGAGAGCATTAGTCACCCTGTCTCCAGCTCTTCCCTACTTGGTTATTTTCTGATTCATTTGCTTATCCTGCCCTGGAACATATACCTGCTCCCAGCCCAGAGCATGAGCCCTGGGGCTAGGCTGGAAGAAACTAATCTCTCAGCCCAGCAGGACTCAAGGAGCCTACGTGTCTTGTCAGCACTAGTCAGGGCCTCAAGGAAGGACCCATTTCCCCAGTTTGCCCAACTCTCAGGTGCCTGCTGCCACTAAATATGTCCATCTGCCTATCTTCCTCTCACCCACTTCAATTTTCTGGACACCAAAGGACAATTTTTTTTTTTTTTAATTTTTTTGCTGGAAGACTGGAAGGGAGTGATGTGGCTGTTCCCAAACCCAACAGCCAGATAGTGTTGCATTACTGTGGAACCAGCCAGGAGCCTGTCCAGGCAAGGGGAATTGGCCAAAAGTGATGGCTTGTACCCCACCCACTTAGGACACCCCGTGTCTTCTTCATCTTGTCCCAAACGGAAGGCCAGGTGGGTGTTGAGGAGACAGCACAGAACTCAGCAGGAAGAATGTTCTAGCTAGGCTGACCCTGGCTCAGCATCTCTCACAGCACGTGAGCCCTTAGAGTCTTCTGGGCCCATGGAAGTGAAGGATGCATGTTTACCACAGCTGTGGTGAATGTAGGACACCTGCACGGCTTCCAGGTGTGCCTATTGTGAAAAGGGGAACCTGAGAGCAGATAGGACCTACACGTGCTCCAGAGCTGAGCCAGTGTGCAAGGGCGTAGGAACTTTTCTTTTTGATCCCTCACTTAGCCATCAATGTTTCTTGCCCCCTGCCCAAAATTCCAAGCACCAAACTAGTTTTCTGCAGATAGAAAAAAAAAAAATGAACAAAAGAGACAAGATCCTCATCTGTTTAACTCTGGGTCTTATAGAGGAGGTAACAAGCCTGTGACAGCTATAGAGAGAAGTGAGATTCTGGCCCCCTTGCCACACTCATGAAGATGAGGCCTCAAAGGGGAGCCTACACACACCCTCAGCATACCGTGCATTATTTCTAAGAGAAAAGGCCCTCTGGTGTGTGCCACTCAGAGGTATTTCTCGGTATTTTCTCCTATCAAGACCTTTGGTATGTGTTCTGGTTAGTTTTAAGTGCCAGCTTGTCACAACCTAGAATCACTGTAGAAGGAAGTCCCAGTTGAAGAATTATCAAGTGCAGATTGGCCTGCGGGCACATCTGTGGGAGATCATCTTGATTGTTAACTGACCCAGCCCAGCGTGAGCCCCACCATTCCCTAGGCAAGGGGCCCTGAACTCGATAAACCAGTACAAAGCTGGCTGAGAGAGAGGCAGGCAAACAACCAAAGGTGTATTCTCTCTGCTCTTGGCTGTGCGTGTGATGTGACCAGCAATTTGAGTTCCTGTCTTGACTTCTCTGAAATGACGGAACTGTGCCACACGAACCTCCCTCTGTTCCCCCCACTCCTCCCCCCCCCCAGGTGTTTTTATGGTCAGGGTACTTGTCACAGCCACCGAAATGAAACTAGAACATCCTATCATTCCCAGGTACACTGTTGTTGCACTTTTCCTTTATGGAGTGACTTTGTGTCAGGTCCCCACCCTCTCCATGACGGTAGAGAGAGTCATGTTTGCGTTCAGCCCCCATTCTTTTGGGAACAAGGAGTGTGATGGGGGTCTTCTTTAGTGGTCTGCCGACCACCCCTGCCCCCAAAACACACTGCTGTGGTGGGGAATAAGCTTCTAGAGCCTAGAAGAGCGCCTAAAGACTATTGGTAGTGTTTGGGTTTAGAACCCTTGTTCCTCCATGTCAGCTTTGGAGTTCGATTTATTTGAAAAATAGGGCTGTCTCCAGATTAGGTTGGTTTACCATTACATGTGGGAATCCTGGAATCTATACTATTCTATCAACCCACCCCAGAGCAAGGAGTCTCCCTGCTGGGTATTGGGGCCCCACTTAGTCTGAAGGCCTCCCTCAGAGAATTCACTCCCATGACTCCAAGAGAATGTGTCCTTTCTCATGCTACATTGGAATTTATTGATTGCAGGCATAAAGCAGCATTGTGAATTTAGCAGTGCCGATCTCTTTAGGCAGGTATAGCAGATGAGCTGCCAGTTTTCTCAGAGGGCAGCCAGTATGGACAGCTTGTTCCCCTCTCTCCACAATTCCTCACAGCACCTTTTTGCTTCTTGACCCTGACTGTCTTCAGGACCACCCTTAACAATGGAGACCATGGGTGCCCTTGGCTGGGTCAGCCCATAGTGGAAATCCCTGCGGTGTCTATTTGATGAATTGTTTGCTCCAGAGTTAGTTTATAACCTTTGCTGAGTTAAGACAGTTCCTTTTCTATTCCTGTTCTCTAAAGATTGCCTTTTAACTATAAGAAATAAAAGATGAGCTGGGTGAGGTGGCACTCACTTTTAATCCCAGCACCCAGGAGGCAGAGACAGGAGGATCTCTGAGTTCTAGGACAGCCTGGTCTACAGATTGAGTTCCAGGATAACCAGGGCTACACAGAGAAACCTTGTCTCAAAAAAGCAGAATGAATGAATAAATAAATAAAACATGCTTATCCGATGTTTTGTTTTGTTCCTTTTAGTTTTTGAGACAGGGTTTCTCTGTGTAGCCCTGACTTCCCTGGACTCACTTTGTAGACCAGGCTGGCCTTGAACCCACACAGATTTGCCTGCCTCTGCCTTTCAAGTGCTGGGATTAAAGGTGTGTGCCACCATCACCCTGCTTATCCAATGTTTTTTTTTTTGTACTAACTGGAAGAATCATGTGCTTTCCCCCTTGATGTAAGAATCACACTGATAGAATCTGATATTGAACCATCTTTGCATTCCTGGCACACATCCTCACTCCATATTCTATTCTTCCTCATTTGTTTAATATACATTATTGGGTTTGATTAGCTGTTTCTTTAGGACTTTTGCCTCTACATAAGAGGCATGGGGTCACATCTCCATTTTCTTATATTGTCCTTGCATTGATTTGAAACCACACTCATTAAACTGGGCAGTGTAGCTCTTGTCTTGTTTTCTGGAACCACTTAGATATTTTACGAAACTCTGGAAGAGGTCAACTACGAAGCCAGGCATGTTTTAGTGACATTTATATTTCCTTCTTTTGTGTGTATGTCAGAGGAGGGGCTAGTGAGGCTTGACCACAGGGCTTCATGGTTTTGAGACATTTCTTCCTCACAGGACTATACTGAATTTCTTAAATACTTATCTTCTACTACTGCCTTTGAGGTTTGATAGAGTTCTAAGTGTTTATCCAGTTTCATTGGCATTTTCAAGCTTACTCATACACAGGTGTTCATCATACTTTATTTTCATTGTTTTTACAGCTTCTATTCATAAATCTTTGCCAAAGGTTGTAAACTGAGAGTGCCACTTATTTTTGTGTGGCCCATGAACTAACAGCTCTTTACATTTTTAAATAATTGAAAAACTAAAAAAAAAAAAAAAAAACAAAAACAAAAAAAAAAAAAAAACAAGAGAATAATTTAAAAAGAGACACTGGGAAAGCATAAAAAATTGAACATGCTCACCCACATGGTAAGCTGTATGGGTCCACAGCTGTGCCAGCCATGGCATTCATTGTCCACAGCTGTTCCCATGCTGAAGCATACAGCCAAACAGGTGTCTGCCCAGCAGATGGAACTGCACTGCTGTTCACATTCCACATCTCCTGTCATCCAAGGCTCAGTCAATCCAGCATTGTTGGTGTTTCTCACCCCACCTAACTCCTCAGCTGTCCCTTCCCTGTCATCCCCAACTTGGGCTGTGCCATATATACCAGGCTTCTAGCCAACTTTGTCCAGGACCAACCTTATTTTTCTCCAGGCCCTCTGCTACCCGCTCTGTAGATCATACTCACCAAACTCCAGGGTAAAATCTCAGAAATTAAAAAAAAAAAAAAAATAACTTGCAGATCTAGACATAGTGGCACACACCTTTAATCCCAGCACTTGAGAGGAAGAGGCAGGAGGAGCTCTGTGAGTTGGAGGCCAGCCTGGTCTACATAATGAGTTCCAGAACAGACAGAGCTACATAGTGAGACCCTGTCTACAAGGAGAAGGAGGAAGAGGAAGAGGAGGAAGAAAGAAGAAAAAAAGAAAGGAAAAAGAAAGAAAGAAAGAAAGAAAGAAAGAAAGAAAGAAAGAAAGAAAGAAAGAAGAAAGAAAGAAAGAGAAAGAAAGAAGAAAGAAAGAGAGGACTTGTAGATTCCTACTGTGCAGAAACTTGTTCCTACCTGACCTTGGCTATCCATGGAGCCACTTGAGCTCATAGCAATTTTGTTGACAAAGTCACCTATTACACAAAGCAGGATATAGGGGCTAGGGAGATAAGGAACCCTCAGAGTCCAGGTGTTATAGCAGGCTGAACTCAACCCAGGCCTGGCTCTCCATATCTTCATTCAGCATTATTTCAAGCCAAGAGTTCCATAGTGGAAATGCCCAGAGGCACCTTCCCATGAGGAGAGAGTGTAGCTTCAGGCTCCCGCATCTCTTGCCCAGTGTGGTTCCTCTTTCCTTCAGGTACTGGATTACAGGGGTGTTCTGGAGACTTCAGTGTCTAATTGGTTGCTGATAATGATCTACTTTGGGTTATCTCCTTCTCCTAGTTGATTACGTCTATAGTGGACATCTGCCTGCCTGAGCCACAGACAAGAGGGGATGATGGGAAGGCCCCTCTTCCTCCACAAGCCTCTTATCTTTCCCTATTATTGTTTTTAATGCATTTGAAGTAAAGCATATTGTAGGGCAGTTTTATAATTACAAGATCATTGCAAGGTCAGTACAGAGTCCCCATATGTCCTGTCCGGTGTCTGTCAGGAACAGAATGTCTCAATGTGTGTTCGTTAGTGATGGTCAGCAGTATCCAGCAGTACCTACCATGCCTCTCAAAATTTACTCTCTTTGTCTCCTCAACATCCCCTTGTGTCCCTTTCCCAATCCAGGACCCGTCCAGGATTCCACACAACCTTGGGTCCTACCTCCTGAGGCTCTTCCAGGCCAGACTATTTCTCTTTCCTTGATGTGTTCATGGGTTTTATAAGGGTTCTGAGGGATGCCCTGAGCTGGGCTGTGTCACATTTTTTCCTCAGCATTAGGTGAGACTGTAGGCTAGGGAAGGAAGATGGTCCTCTCTTCTTCTCTCACTAAGATTTTCAACTGTTTACACAACTTATCCCTATACTGGGGTTGGCTATCCTGGCTGGGATATGTCTATCTAGCATCTCAAAGTATATATTGCTCTGTTCCCTTTCTACACTGTCCTTCTAGAAGCCACCAGGGCCTGGCCCTGTGGGGCTCTGGAGAGACCCCAGGACATGGATCACACAGCTAACCTTTGTGGCCCCAGTGGAGGCCATTCACGAAGGGACCCCCTGAGAATGAGGTCTGGCCTCCTCCTGGATCAAAGCCATAGGCCCTGTTCCCCGGGGACCGGGAAGCTGAGCAGGCAGACAGGGTAGCAGGCCATCGCCCCAGGCAGGCGTGGGAATCCACACATGGCCCCTTCTCAAAGGCGGGTGCTGTCCCTGGGCCCCGGCGGGGTCCTGGAGCCTCTCTCATTGGGCACATCGGCGCCCAGCCTGGCCCATGGTGGAAATGCAAATCTAATTAGTCTGGCATTGAGCCCGTCTTAAAGCATTAACAGGGCCTTAAACTGTGCTGTCGGATGGGGGTGAAGAAACGCCTTAGAGAGAAATTACCGGATGGTGACAAAGCCCCAATTTATTAGTCTTCTCCAATGGGGACTCTGCAAAGGACATTAATTACTTTAATGGGACTTATTTTGCTTCGTTGCCCAAAGTAATTGGTTTATTAACCTCTCCTTCCCTTTAGGGAAGAAGGGAGGGGTCGAGGGACCGGGTGGTGGCCCCAGGAGGGCCCTGCCCACTGTGTTGCTTCTGCCCAGCAGGCCAGCTCTGCACCCTAGAGCAGTCAAGCACTCTGTCCTTGCTGGTTCTGACTTAAGCAGTGTCAACACCCCACTGTGGGCCAAGTTCTGGGCACACAGGCCTGAGGAAACAGAGCCCTCAAAAAAAAAAAAAAAAAAAAAAAGAAAAGAAAAAATGTCCCTGAGGCCATCAACTCATTTTAATTACAGGTATCCCAGGAGAAAGGTACATGGCTCTGGGGAGGTAGACTGATAGGGGCAGGCTTCCTGTAGAAGGGTCAGATCTGAGAAGATTGGGCAGGATAAAGGACACAGGGAGAGGAAGTGATTAGCCAGGCCAGGCTGGGGGATCATGGTGGACCGTGTTCAGAGGCCAGAGGAAAGGTCCTGGGGAGGAGGGAGATGGGGCAGGGCTAGTCTGAGCAGGTAAGGTGGCCAGCCCTGGGGAACCAGCTTCCTTGTGCTTCCCAGATGAGACTAGATAACGTTTAGTTTCAAAGCAATCCCTCTGGCTTGGAGCAAGCCATCTTGGACACACATTATGGAAAAGCTGCTTCTCCACACAGACAGGACACCCTGGAAGTCAGCTCAGCCCAGGCTCTGAGAACAGTGTTGAGTTTACAGGACTTCACAATCTACCCATACGGAAGGTTAGGGACTAGTTCTAGGCAGGAGGCTAGCTCTTTCTTCATGGACCAGGCCTGAAGGAAGCTCAGGACTAGGCAGAAAAGAGCCTGAATCCCCAGACAGGCAGGGGCAGGGCAGGAACTCCTCTTGACCCCAGCTCTTGGAGGGGCAGAGAGAAAAGTTTTCCCCACCTTTGAAGGCATAGGTTGGACTGGTGTGCCCACACATACACTTCACACTAGTGAGGCTCAGGGAGAGGACCCACATGTAGATCCTAGAAGATAAATGTTTTATTTTGCACAACAAGTGGGAAACATGGGGAGATGGACTAGTGCTGAGAGGTCTTCATGGGCTGTATGGACATGAGCCACCTCAGAAAGTCCCTACGGGGTCCCACAGATGAGCCTCCTCAGCATCCTGATAGACTGTTCCTTACCTGCCCTCCACTTCAACCCATGCCCTGGCCAGGCAGAAGCATGGAGGTAAGGATCCTAGGTAGGGCCAGCTTACCAAAAAGGACCCACCTATAGGTATAAGAGCCCCCAAGTTAAACGTGGTGGCACATGCCTGCAATCCCAGCACTTGGGGAGGCAGAAGCAGGTGTTTCTCTGTGAGTTCAAGGCCAGCCTGTTCTACAGAGCGAGTCCAGAACAACCAAGGCTACACAAAGAAACCCTGTCACTAAATAAATAAATAGATAAATACATAAATAGATAGATAGATAGATAGATAGATAGATAGATAGATAGATAGATA
>NW_026592636.1:857734-899630 GCF_907164565.1 Psammomys obesus
ATAGATAGATAGATAGATAGATAGATAGATAGATAGATAGATAGATAGATAAAATTATAAATAAAGAGCCTCAGAAAGCCTGAGACATAGGGCCTTGGAGGCCACCAGAGCTCACAATGGAGACCTTCCCTCCCTCCCCAACACCAAGCTCATTTCATTAGTGTTCAGAATAGGCTAAACCTCTACCCATCCCTTTCTGGACCTTGGGAATTCTGTGTGAGAGGGACAGGCTACAACCTAATGAAGATCTCAGGAGCTATGATCAGTCTAAGAAAGCAGAAGTCAATAGACCAGCATGCCTCCATCTTGCAGGCTTCTGGGTCTTCACCTTTGGAGAGCCAATTCCCTCTTTGCAAATGTCACCTTGTCATTGATTCTATCCTTGACTGAAGGGTAGCTCTTGGCCCACTCAATTGTGTGACAGGGGATATTCAAGGGTGATGGGGCTTGGTTCAGGCCTCTGAGATGAGAGGAGGCTTTAGGCCAGGTCAACAACACCCCCCCCCCAACCCCACCATTCTTAGAGTGACAGTAAATGGGGAATTCTGGTGAGCATTCAGTTCATAGCTGGGCTTTGAGGGGGGTGAGGTTCTGTCCCAGGCAAGGCTCACAGACCTTGGTCTGATTCCTTCATCTGATTTGGAGGCCCATTCCTTCAGCACCCACAGTAAGGTCCTACGTACTCCAGTTTCCAGTGTAGAGCCAGGACCCACCAGCCAAGTCTAGAAAAGGATACAGGTTCCATGGGAAGGGGCTTGGGGACAAGAGTGGGGAACCTTGGAAGTGGGGGCTGTTAGAGAGGCCTGACCCCAGGGCGTGAGGCATAGGAGGAGCTAGAGATGAGAATGAGCAACCTGCTCTGCTGGGGAAACACGAATCCTGAAAGCTGTTTCTCTTCCCCGTCCAAGGCTGTATGACCTGAGGCCAATAGCTGAGCCTCTCTGGTCTCTGTCCTTATTTGTACAAGGGAGAAGATTTGAGACACTAAACGTGTCTAAAAGCACAGGAACAGTGGCGCCTGGGAAGCTTGCAGCAAAAATGTATTGAAAGGGGTTAAGGGAAGGGGAAGGAACCTAGGCAAGAAGCCAAAAAAGATGCTAAGGGCCTGGATATCTTGCTGGAAGCCTGGGGCAGGGTAGGGTCTGCAGGCTCCCTACCTGAGGCCTGCTGGGTCTAGAGTCAGTGGTGGAGAATTCCATATATTTCAGGGGAAAATGAGATTGGAATAAGTCAGGGCCCTCAGCCCAAGGCCAACCCCTTGGGAGTTGGTCACCTGGTGAGCTTGTGGGTGACCTGGCAGGTTATGGAGTCTGTGGGGAAAACACCCGGATGCATAGCAGAATGTTCCAGAGAGACAAATCCACTCCACCATAGACACACTGTGGCAGATTCACCCAGGATTTTCTGCCCCACCCAGGAAGGCTAGGTCAGAGGTCCCAGATCTGCAAGTCTCACACAGCTTTGGGAGTTTTATGCTCTTGGGTCCTAGTGCTCTGGGTTGCTAAGTCCCTCTCCAGGAGCCCCAGAGAGCTGCCTCCTGAATGCCCCTAGTTTAACTCCTGTCTTTGCCCCTCCTGTTTGTAACCCAAGTGGCTGCTGAGGCCCTGCTTGGGCCCAGGTTGCTGTGTAGTTCACAAGGAAATATGCGCAAATCACTTCTCTAGACATAGCCCATGTAATTCTTCTTAGACATTAGGAGTTTTCTGTCCCTTGTTTTAATCAACAAGTCCCCAATAAGCCATTTCAGTGAGGCCATTACCAATGGCCCCTAATCTCCCGGGGCTGCTGAGCGAAATGGGATCTCTCAGCTCTTTCGCTGAAAACGCTTTTCTTGTTTTCTTTCTCCAATGTGCTGGAAACTGGCCAACTCGCCAGTTCCATTAACTTAATGAGGGCTGACAGTCTGCAACAAACGTCCTCATAATCTCCCCAGGACTGAAACAGGGTCCTCCCCAGCGCTTGTTCATACCCCAACCTTCCTGGCTTCACCCCAGGATTAAAATGGGTCCTCTCCAGTGCCTGCCCACACCCCAGCCTTGCTAGCTTTTCACCTCTGTGCACCAGGTCCTCCTGGTACAAACCCAGACAAAGACATGTCTCTGCCATTCCTACCCAGCAGCTCCACACAGACTTTCAGGCCATCGGTGTACCCTGGGGCACTGGTACTCTCGTATCCCAGTGGGTCCAGAACTGCTGTGTGATTCTCAGAGCTACCAGCATGACTTGTCCTTGGTGTTCCTTCCTCCCAGGATACTTCTTTATCAGCATGAAAACTTTCATCTATTCTTTCTGCACTCTCTAGCTCCTGAGACTCCCGGAGATCAAAGAGTGTGCTGCAACCAGCTGAGGCCCAGAGTAGCAATAGGTTTGGGGCTTTTGTTATATGGCAGGAGGCTTCCCTCTTCATCCTAGCTTACAGAAGCAACGGGTGCCACCGTTTTGGGAGAGGGCCCAGGCCTGGAACAGCGGTCTCTATTAGCAAAGAAAAAGGAGGGCTGAGCTGACACCCAAAGTGGCTATACATCCTATCCTAGCAACCCCTTCCCCTGTTGTGAAAACACAAGTCTCATTAGTGCCGAGAGCTGTGGGGTGGGACTGAGCACCCACCTGCATACCCAGTGGTCCCAACTCTCAGTCAGGTTAGCAGCTTTCCACCAACCATCCTTTCTGTTATTTGTTCATTTTGCGTTTTTGAGACAAGGTCTTACTCTGGGGCCTTGGCTTGTCTGGAACTCACTATTGAGACCAGGTCAGCCTCAAACTTGTGGCAATCCTCCTGCCTTGGTCTCCCAAATGCTGAGATTACAGGTCTGTGCCACCAAGCCTGAACATTCTCCTTTCACCGGGTACACATCTCCCAAACCAGGCTGCTGTTCTGAGACAACAGTGGTTGTCCTGAATAGGCACTCCTTGAGTGTCACCCTTATTCTTCAGCATGGGATGAACAGTCAAGGAACAGGGTTGGTGATGCCGTGTGCCTGTACATCTGTGGGAGTTACCATATGGGGGTATGAACATGCAGTCTGTCTATAAAAGGAGCCCCTCAGGAACACTCCTGAGGTCAGCATGTGGGCAGGGTGTGTTCAGAAAACTAAGGCACAGTGCTTGGCATGACTATGCTGCCTGATAATAGTTTCCGGGTAACGTGCATTTTTTGTTTTATCTGGCCCTATTGGAACTACACAGAGCTTCCTCAGGCCACCCTGCTACACAAGCTTTATTTCTGTGGGCCACGATGCCTGGATTTCTTACAGCTTTCACCTCTTGCACTCAGCTCTCCCTCTCCCACCCTAATGGTACCAACCTCCTTGGATGAACATTTTCTCCACTCTATCTAGTCTTTTGAAATAGCCCTTAAAAGTGTCATTGTATGACTACAATAATGTCCTTTGTCTTCTTCAGCTCCCCTCTCTGCCTTCCTAGTTACTCCAACTACAGTCAGAAAATATAAAATGGAAAATTCTAGAAATAAACAGTCCATGAGTTTTTAATGGCTTGTCATTCTGATAATTTTATTAGATTCATGCAATCACACTTTGTCCCACCTGGGATATGAGTCGGGGTCCCTGTCCACCATATCCACACAGATTATTCTACCTGTCCATTAGTCACTTAGTAACTGTCTCAGTCACCAGCTCTGCCATCTAGGTGTCACAAAGCTGGCCATTAATTTTGCTTAGTAAAATATGATACAAAAATAGTAAAAATTACACCAGTCATGGTGCTGGCCATTCAGATATGCAGAAGAGAGGCCACAAAGTATGTCCTTTGAATGAAAAGAAGAAAGTTCCTAAGTTAACAAGGAAAGAAAACAGTTGCATGCTAGGTTGCCAAGACCCACAGGAAGACCAAATCTGTAAAACTGTAAAGAAGGAAAAGGAAGTCAGTGCTAATTATGTTGTCTCTCCTCTAGCTACATAACTGCCCATGGCTTTGGGCATCTGCTTGGCATCTTAGAGCATGTGCCTTCTAGATAGGGAAACTGTTACATTCACAGAGGTGCTTGGTTTATGTTCATTTCACAGGGCAGATTGCTACGGTGTCAGCCAGGGGCCCCACGTATGTAGCCTGGTCCCCACAATCACCCCCCACCCCCACCCCCAGCCTCAGCTAGGAGGAATGATTGGGGCTACTTTCACAAACTGGGCTACTTCTGGCTGCCCTGTTGTCTCCAGATTCTGCCTTTCACTCCCTTCACTTATCTGGCAAAGGCAGCCTGTTCTGGGCCTGGGTGTTCCCACTGATGGCCAGGCCCCTTCCTGGTTGGTTCAGCTCCTTAGGAAGCCCTTCCACACCAGCTTCCTTCACTCTTACCAGCTCACTTCCGGGTGTCACCCCAATGGCAATGCTGATGGCATAGGATGGAGTTTACTTGGGGTTTTCTGCTGGTCTTAGAGCAGCAGAGGATAGGGTAGGTCCTAGTATCCTCTGCCCGCTTTACCCCCAGAGCATGCAGCCTGGCCTCAAACTCATTGTGTTGAGGATGACAGTGAACTTCTGATCCTCCTGTCTCTACCTCCTCAGTAGGGAAATTATAGGTGTGCATCACCTGGGTTACATTATGGATGAAACCCAGGGATTTGGTGCATGCTAAGCAAAAGCTTGTCAGAGCCACATCTCCAGCCCCTCAGACTTCTAATCCCATTCATGAGAGCTCTCCCTCAGAACCTAATCCCTTCCCAGAGACTCCCCTTCTCAATGCTACCACACTGGGAAAGTGCATGAGAGTCACAGAGAGATTGCAGTAGAACCACCCAGATCATAACATTCAGACTTAAGCTTTCTCAAATTCATGTCTTTTACATATGCTCGCACAGTCATTGAATCCCCAGAGCCCTGGAAATCTTATCGTATTCCGGTACTGACACAAGAGTCTCTCTCCAGTGTCCAAAATGAGTGAGCCTTGAGTCAGACTCATCCTGAGGCAGATTGGTCTCCAGAGCTATTAGCCTGTGAAATCACAAAGACTATGAGCTTCCAAATTACTACAGTGGGGCTGGCCTGAAGAAGATGTCCCCTTCCAAAAGGAAGAAATGAGCAAGAAGGAAAGAGCAGCAGGTCTCAAGAACATTCAAACCCCAACAGGACAAATAGCACTAACACGTAAGGGCCGAGAATCACTAGTCTTTGTCCCACTTTCTGGGTACACTAAGCCAAGACTCCACACAGCCATGACACTGTGGCTTGACTGGTATATGCCCTATGTCATCCAGGCTGGAGTTCAATGCTAGTGGCTCTGCCACTCTGGGCTTAGGGATAAGCCTACCCCCATGGCTGGAACATTTCTCTTACAGCCCCACCCTGCATCAGCGCTGCCTCAGCTCTGTGGTTCTTTAGGGTATCTTCTGAATCTGAGTGGAGACAGTTCTGCGCTAAGCTCCTATACCCAGTAGACATGGCTCTGTGAAGGCCACCAAGACTTGTCACCCACTAGAGGGGCAGTCACTGTGCCAACACTTCACCTGGCCACTGAAGGCCCAGTTAGGGCATATCAGAGGCCCTAACCAGTGGCCCTTGGGAAGCAGAGGCTTGAGACATAAGGGATTAGGTGGCCCCGAAGCTCTCTGAAGTGCCTCTTGGTCTCTGTGTCACCTGCTCGGGCATAACACTAGGTCCCCTTCTGTCATTCCATGCTCTGACTGCCTCACTTTCTGCTTTCTTGTGAGCATGTGTTTCTGTCTTATTCTTTCTATTTGCCTTGTTGGTTTGAAAGAGAGTCTTACTGTGTTTCTTGCTGTGTAGCCCTGCCTGGCCTGATGCTAGCCCAGGCTGACTTGAACCCTTGGCAGTCATTCTGTCTCAGCCTCCTGAGTGCTGGGATTAGAGGAGTATGCCACCATGCCTGGAGCCACTTCATTCTTTTCTTCCTTCTGGTAGCTGAGTATTTATCCAAATCAATACATTTTGCTTTCCTTGTGATTGCCACTAGCTTGTTACTCTCCTTTCAGTCTGTACTGCAAGCAATCAAGAGAAGGTAAGTAACATCACCAGCAGCACTTTGCTGAGAGATGTCCTCTGTTAAATTGCTTTGTTCATTCCTCAGAAGTACCATCCTATTCAGAGCATGAGGGTCCTGGAACACAGTTGTATGAGGTTCTTCACTACTTGATGGCTCTGTACTTCCACCAAGCCCTCACCAGAACATCCTTTTCTGTCTCCATTTCTGCCGGCATCCTAGCTGTAGCCATTGTCCATCCCCAGGAAGACCGAAGCTGAGACTTACACCCAGCCCATGCTCGGTCTCTCTTCATGTGCTTCAGAACCCTTCTGGCCCCTGTCTCATCCTCTTTCCAACACTGCCACTGTATCTGTCATCAGCACCCATTCTCAGAGTCAAGTTCAGTACTAGCTCTAACTGTGACAAAATGCCTTAGACTGGGTGATTTATAAATAATGAAGATTTACTGTGCACAATTCTAAAGACTGAGAAATCCAGAATCTGGCAGATTTAGTGTCTAGCGAGAACTACGTCTGCCTCTTAGATAGTGTCTTCTGTGTGTCCCGTGGCAGATGGCAGAAGGGCAACAAGAGATAACTAAACCCCCTCAGGCTTCTTGCATAAGATCATTAACCCTATTCATGTGGGTGCCCCTCTCATGACCTAACGTCCTCCCAAAGGCCCCACCACAGTCTCCTTGGAGATAAAGTTTTAGTGTATGCAGACATTCAGACCCAAGAGCCTTGACTCTGGAGAAACAGAATCGCCCTCCTCTTTCAGCTCTGGGACAGTTGAAATGGGTGACCTTTGCATTGCAGCCACCTGCCCCTGAGACCCTGCAGAATGTTAGTGCCAAACAAGAATGTCTGCTATGGCTGGCCCAGGCGGGGGCCCAGTAAGGGGTGGGTCATATCGATGGCTGATATGGACAAAGACATGAGAACCATCCATTGAACACTCTACGTGATGAGACATCACTTAGACCTGCCAAGAGAGTCAAAGTTCACTGTTCTGTTTCTTGATACCGAGCCGTGGGCTATCCTGAGAATGTGGGTATCACTGGGCGTAGCAGAGAGCTACAGCAAGGATTGCAGTATGGAGTGGGGGAAGTCACAAAAGCTGTGCTTTGTCCCCTGGAAGCTTCCCCTGTGATCTACAGTCTGGGGGTTGAGCAGAAGGGATGAGGATGGGCTGCTGTGCCCACAGGGAAAGAATGAGAACAACTTCAGGGCACCCTGGGTGTCTGCCTGGGTTCCTGGGAAAGGGGTTCTCTCCACCCTCTAGAGCTTTCCTACCTCTCTAGTTGAGCTCTCTGCAGAGATCTGCAGGGCAGCCACTCCTGCTACAATGCCCGCCTCAGTGCACATTTCAGCATGGTCGAACTCGGCACAGCCATCATCACCAGCTAACCGTAGAGCATTTCATCACCCTCAAAAGCCACCTTCACCCATCAGCAGTCACTCCCTATACTCCCCGCCTAAAGATCCACCAATCTCAAATTTTCACAACGTGCTGCTATTCAGAGCATTTCATAGAACTGGGACTCGGTGGCATGAGGTCCATCGTGGCTGGCTTCTTTCACCTAGCACAATGCCCTGTGGGTATATTCACTTTGTGATGTGTGTCAAGATGTCAACACTCTTAGCTTGTCTGACTGAATGATATTCAACTGCATGGACAAACCATGTTTGTGTGTTCCTCTGTCTACTGTTGGATTTTTTTTAAATCTATTCTGAATAAATAACGCTACTGTGACAATCACATCTGAGTTCTTATATGAATTTGTGTCTTCATTTCTTGGGATATGTATGTAGAGGTGAGGTTATTAGGTATCAAATATTTTTGAGGGATCACCAGTCTGCTTCTGCTACAGCAGAGGAAGCACATTTGGCTGGCCAGTGTACAGCCACCACTTTGAAAACGTGGCATCACCTCTGAGATGGGGGGAGGGGTCACACAGCCAGTGAGCAAGAGTATGTCTGGCTTTGCACCCACAGGAAACTCTGGTATTCTTATTACCTTGAAAAGTGAATGTGTCCAGCACTATCCATAGGCCTGAGGCCTAGCATTGGCCACACCCTTGTCACGGGAAGGACAGTTAGTAAATGTGATGTTCACACTAAGGAGAACTTTATGACAGCTTACACAATTAAGTCAGTGGCAGACAGCCACGTAAGGGGCTTTCAGCAATGGAGTGATAATACTGAAACAGGGCTGAGCAGCCTTTGCTCAAGTTTACCTACTCCTTTGTTTTGAGACAGGGTCTCACTCTCTGGCCTCACACTCACAGCAATTCTTCCGCCTCCACTTCCAGAGTGCTGGGGTTATAGGCATGTGCAACCATGCCCAGCTCTTTTATTTCATTAAGTCACCAAAATTAGGAAAAAAAAAAAAACAACCCGTGCCTTCTGGAGACGCATATATATGAATATAGATATATATTCATATATATGAATATAGATCTATATTCATATGATTATATATGAAAACAAAAGCCAAGAGATGAAGAACCGAGGATTCAGGTCGGTGGTTACTACAGCCAAGACTTAAGGTTCTCAAGAGCACAATCATGGTGGAGAAGGGGTCCTTCCCGATGAGACACCGATGGAGTCACACTTTTCACCCACTTTCAGGCCTTTTGGAGTGATGGGAAGAGACCAGAGTCATATCTCCTCAGGCCAGGCCTGGAATGAAGGGTTTCAGGCAGCCTCCAGTTTGTCAAGCATTTTTCTCTGATAGCTCATGTTCCCTGGATTCTGTGCAGAAACCTTTACCTAGCCCAAGGCTATGCAGGCATTCTGTGGCCTTTCACAGCCTGATCTCTCCACCTTCCTGCTCAAGGCTTGACAAGCCAGCTTTGCAGCTGCGGTGAGGGAGTAAATTACAGTGTCTGGCTCTTCTTCTGGTGTCCAGGCTTCCGTGATAAGCCCAGAGACCACATATGTGTTTATAACCTCTAAGGTCTTTACTCTTCTCTGGTCGCCCTTCCCACCATGCAGCTTTACTGGGATTTTTCTTGTGCTGTGGATGTGTGGTTTTGCGTATATATGTGCATGCTTTCGTGTAGAAATGCAGGCATGCAGGCCACAGTGCACATGTGGTACTCAGAGGATGGTCTCAGCTGTTTGCTCTGTCTTCCACCATTTACCATGCTCAGTTGCAGGCTGGCTGGCCTTCCAGCTTCCAGGGATTCTCCCGCCTCTGCCTTTTATCTCAAATATGGATGGGAGCACTGGGATTACAGAGATGCACCACTCTGCCTTGCTTTCCGTGCATTCTGGAGAGCCAAACGCTTTCCTTATGCAAGCAAGCATTTTACCCCTGGAGCCATCTTTTCAATTTCCATTTGTTCCGTTTGTTTGTTTGTTTGTTTGAAGACAGGGTTTCAAATAGCCCCAAGTAGCCTCAGACTCCATATTATCCCAGGATGACCTCGAGCTTCTGATCCTCATGTCTTCACCTCCTGAGTACTGGGATGACAGGATGAGTGGCCGTGCCTGGCTTATGTGGTATCAAACCCAGGGCCTCATGTGTGCTCAGCAAGTGCTGTACCAGAGAGGCACCTCTCAGCTCAGGGTGATGCTTGAGCTCTAATTGTGTAACTCTGCAACTTTACCGATGTTTTTCAGAACTGCCGTGGGGATGGTGCTTGGTATTTTCATAAACATTTTAAAATCAAATCGTCCATTTCAAAAGGTTAAAAAAATTAAAAAAAAAAAGATAAGAACAATAGAAGCTGGAATAAGAAATCTGTACCAAAGTTAAGAGAAAATAATCTTGTAAATAAGGGATTTGTTGTTGTTTGTTTCAAACAGGGTCTCATTGTATAGTTCCTGGCTGTCCTGGAACTCACTCTGTAGACCAGGCTGGCCTTGAAATCACAGAGATCTGCCTGTTCCTGCCTCCCAAGTGCTGGCATTAAAAGTGTGTGCCACTCTGCACTCTATTGAGGAGTTTTTAAAAATGGTTTATTAAATGTTTTTAACTTTTATTAATGTTTTGTTAATGTTTTAATATGTATGGGTGTATTTATGCATGCATATCTGTGAACCATGTACATGTAGACCCTTGAGACCAGCAGAAGGCTTCAGGGACCATGGGACTGGAGTTACAGATGCTTATGAGCTGCCATGTGGATGCTAAGAACCAATCCCAGGCCAGGCAGTAGTGGCACATGCCTTTAATCCTAGCACTCAGAAGGCGGAGGTTGATGGATCTCTGTTGAGTTCAAGGCCCCACTTGGTCTACAGAGAAAGCTCCAGGGCTACAACAAAGAAACCCTGTCTCAAGGGATGTAGGGGAGCGGGAACATGGGAGAATCAAATCCAGATCCTCTGGAAGAACAAGCCAGGGCCCTTTATCAAGGAGCCATCTCTCCAGCCCCACAGAAAAGAACACATTACAGCCTCCGTGAATTCAAGTCACCTTCAGCTTCTCACTGGGCATTCAGTGCTTGTCTGCCTATGGCTGTCACCTGGTAGCAATTTTAATAGCTGTATTAGCTTTGACACTATTAGAGTTGGCATCTTTATATTTTGGTCTAATTATTTATTGCTAGCAGATAGAAAGAAAATGGGTTGCTAGCTTTCAATCTTTACTAAAACTAGGCTTGGCCCTCTTCCAATCCTCATCTATTGGCCTCCAGATTTCTGAGATTACATACATGAGCTACCATGTCCATGCCCAACAAGGTCAAGGTTCTGCTAAATCCATTTCTTAATTGTTTTTTGTTTTTGTTTTTGGTTTGGTGTTTTTGTTGTTGTTGTTGTTGTTCTTTAGGTTTTTTTTTTAATTTTTTTATTTTTTCAGATAGGGTCTCTCTATGTAGTCCTGGCTGTCCTGGAACTCAATATAGAACATGCTGGCCTTGAACTCACAGAGATCTACCTGTTCTTCCTCCAAAGTGCTTTACTCTCCTTTTTAATTACATTTTATTTGTATAGGGGAGCCTGCTATAGCATGCATGTGGAGGTCAGAAGACAATTTGCAGGAATCAGTTTCTTCTTATAACATATGGGTTCTGGGGATTGAACTCAGGTCACCAGGCTTGGTGGCAAGCCTTTTTACGCATTGAACCCTTTTGCCAGGCCAATCCTTTCATCCTTTCTCTCTTTTCTCACTTTACTGCACAGGCTGGGACTTTATGGACTCTCTTAGAAAATATGGGGTACACCACCTCAGGAACAAAGTGATTTCTGAAAGATGTGGTATGTGCTTAGTGTTTAGAATTTTCTGTTTGTTTCAGTTTTCATTTTTCTTATCCTTTTTTTTTTTTTAAATTGCATTTCCTACTTTGCTAGTTGTGTTTTTAATTAGGACTAGACCTTGAACTTTATCAAGTGCTTTTCTGCATCTTTTGAGTTGATTATATGTTTCTCCTTGTTCTGTTGATGTGGTGAGTTCTGTTGATTGATTTTCAAATGTTAAGCCAGCCTTGCATAACGGGATTAAGCCTCGCTGATCCTGCATCGTGACATGAGCCCTGGATCGCACTGGCTGATTTTAGAGACTGCCTCCACATCCATGACAGACATTGCCTTTGAGTTTTCTTTCGGGAATATCCTTGTCAGATTTGAGCATCAAGGCCAGACCACTTCATAAAAGCCCCTTAAGAAGCTTTGTATATAGTTTTGAGCTTCTTCCTTACATGTTGGGATGAACTCACTGGTGATGTCATCTAGAACGAATTCTTTGTAAAAAGATCGTTAAAATTTCAAGTTTAATTCCATTAATATTGGGCCACTTGTATTTATTTCTTCTTTTCTTAAAACATGTTTTGATGAGTTAATCTATTTTGTCTATATTATTAGAATTATTTTTGTTCACATTATCTTCTAAATAGACTTTTTTTTTAATGTCTCTAGCTCCACAGTAGTGTTCATTTTTTTTTTTTAACTCCTAACATTTGGGTGATTTGTGATTTCCCTCACCCTGCTCCAATTTATCTTGCTAAATTTCATCAATTTTATTAGTCTCTTTGGAAAGCGAAATGTTAGCTTTGTTGATTTTCTTTAATGCAATAGTCATTTTTTTCTTTCATCAACTTATAGCTTTATCTTTATTATCTCTTTTCTTCTAGTTCCTTGGGGTTTAAATTTGTTGTGTGTGAGTGCATGTGTGTGTGAGTGTATGTGAGGGTGTGTTTAAGTATGTGTGACTGTGTGTGTGTGAACATGCATGTGTGTGTGTATATGTATGTCTGAGTGTGTGTGTGTTTGACCCGAGTGAGGTCTCAACCTCTCCTCTAGCAAACACATTTAAAGCTATACGTTATCTCAGTGTCCATATTTCAATGAACCTCCAACATTTACTTGACTATATTTTTTGAGACATGATTTTTACATTTTTACTATGTTTATTTTTCTGTGGGGGAACATGTGCCATGGCCCATACATGGCGGTCAGAGGAAAACTTTTGATAGTTGGTTCTTTCCTTCCATCATGCAAATCTAGGGGATCAAACTCAGGTCTTTGGGCTAGAAAGCGAGCACCCTCACTCACTGAGCCATCTTGCCATTTTTAAAATCAGCATCTTCCTAGGTAGCCTGGGTTTAAGACTTGGCATCCTGAGTTGCTGAGACTAGGTATACACTCCGCAACGGATTTAGCTGTAACTTTTGATAAATTTTTATTATTCGATTAAAACTCGTTCCTGATTCATAGAAGATTCTTCTTCTTAGACCTTGGTAACTTAGATCATTTAATTTCCAAAACACTTAAGGATTTCCTAGTAATGTTTTTGATTTGTAGTTTTAATTTTATTGTGGTCAGGGGAGTATGCTAAACATGACTTAATTTCTTTGAAATTTGTTGAAACTTGCTTTTAAAACCTAGCGCTTGGTATCTTTGTGAATGCTTGTGTGTGCTGGCCCTGTGGTGGTGTGGTTTATGTCCCTGTCGGTTAGGGTCAGCTGACACACTGTTCATATTTGGCTCTGCCGATGCCTTGGTATCCACAACCAAGAAGGTATATACAAAGCTCTCATCCTGGTTGTGGATGTTCTTTTATCAATTCGTTTTTCCCAGTTTGCTTTCTATGTTTTAAGATTACATTTGTATGTGCATACAGATTTGGAATTGATTTTTTTCCTTTAAACTGACACCTTTTTTATATAGTTGTGTGTGGAAACCCTGGACAACCTTGAGTGCCATTCTTCAGGTGCTGTCCTTTTTTGTTTTTGTTTTTTGTTTTTTTGAGACAGGGTTTCTCACTAGCCTGGAACTTGCCAAGTTGTCCTAGGCTAATCGGCAAGTGAGTCCCAAGGATCTCCCTGTCTTTGCATTCCAGCAACAGGATTACAAACAAGTGCTACTATCCCTGAATTTTTTTTGTTTGGTTTTGTTTTTTAATGGGGGAATCTAGGGAAGGGAACAAGCACTTTACCAGCTAGCCCAGAACTGGTACTCTATAACTCTGAAATTTTCTTTGTCTAGTCTACTGTGCCTGTTGTTAGTTTGCAGATGTCTGTGTTTAGAGAACTAGGCCAGGGTACTTTTTCCTCTCTGCCCCTTTCTTTTTAGTCTCTGTTTGTTTATGCTTTTAGTGGGTTTATATCATCATTTTTAATCCTAACTGATATTATGATCTATTTAATGGAATATTAATTCACTTACATTCACATTCTTTGCCATCTTACCCTTTTTTTTTTTTTTTTTACTATTTTTCTTTTTATTTTTGTAACTACATTGCCTCTTTTATCGGATTACCTATTTCATTCTTAATTTCCACTACTGTGTTGCCCTTTCTTTCTCTCTTTTTCTTTTTTCTTTCTTTAATGTATTTACTTATTTATTTTTGAGAGGGAACCGCAGAAGGAGGTTGAGACAGCATCTCAGACTGGCCTCAAGCCCCTGTGGATGACCTTGAACCTCCTGATCTTCCTGCCTTCCCAAATGTTAGAATTGCAAGCATGTGCCACCATGCCTGACTTTTACAGAATTTCTTTTTCAGTATTTGGAGATAACTTTTATCGTATGGTGAAATCCCTCATCTTTTCATCTACTTTCTTGACTCTATCCATCACAGTTATCTTAAAGTTCTCATCTAGAAAGTCTGATGCAAACCACAGCCATCTATCTACCACTGACTTTGTGGGTCAGACTCTGGGCTGCTTGACTGGGCGCACTCCTGGGGGCAGAACACTCATTTGGTGGCTGAGCAGTGTCAGCCTCACATGCCTGAAGCTGTCAGCTGTCATCCCAACCCTTCAACTCTCCTCCTTCACTCAGCTTCTCTAGCAGGCTTGCTTGGACTTGTCCAGAAGGCAGAAGTTTTCTGAGAGGGTAAAAGTGAAGTCTGCAGGCCTTTTGAGGCTGAAACGCAGAACACATGGTCTGCTTCCATCATGGTGGAAACAGACTCAGATCTTTAATAGCAGGAACAAGAAGGGATTTTCAGCCATCTTTAAAAGCCACCATGTTGATACTTTCCCCAACTCCTCCCAAAACAATGTTCTTCCTCCCTTCAACACGCTTAGAGGTCTCAGCAGTTGTAAACAATACCACACATCCAGGCTTCTGTCCTCTGCCTCTTTTTTTTTTTCTTCTGGTCCTAAAATCAAAACCAAATGTTATAAAAAGTTGATATCACAATGTCATACCTCTGAGTTCTAATTAATAACATTTTACTTTCCTTTCTTCTTCCCTTCCTTCCTTTCTCTCCTTTCCTCGGTGCTAGGAATCAAAGCTAGGACCTAGTTCATGCTAAATAAGCAGTCTTCTATTGAGCTATGTTTCAAGTACCAACCCCATTTTTTTTCCCTTTTTTTTGCCTCAAAAGGTTTATTTATTCAAAGAGAGAGAAAAACAAACAAACAAACAAAAAACCAAAGAACAAGATGTCCATCCCTTGGCTTCTTCCTCCTCTCCAGCTGTTCCTCAGCCCCCCAGGACTGAACCCTTGCTAGGGCCGGGTAGCAGAACAGCCCCTCAAATGAGATCAACAGCATTGAGGGGCATCTCTTCAAAGGAGGTGTTGTATCCCAACCCCATTTTTTGAGACAGGGTCTCACTATGTAGCCCTAACTGGCCTGGAGCTCACTGTTGTAGTCCAGGCAGGCCTCCAGCTCACAGAGATACATTTGCCTCTGACTCCCGAGTACTGGGATTGAAGGTGTGTACCAACGTGCCCAGGTCCCCTGCCTTCTTCTTTTTAACTTTTTAGAGTTTTGTTTATTCTATGATAGAATATATTATATTATATAATATATATTATATAGATGTATGAATGAGTGTTTTGCTTATGTGTATACATGTGCAGTATATGTGTGTCTGGTGTCCTTGGAATCCAATAAAGGGTGTTGGATCCCTAAAACGGGAGTCAGAGATGGTTGTAAGGCACCATGGTGGGTGCTGAGAACTGACCCCAAGACCTTTGGAAGTACAGGCAGCAAGTACTCTTAACGGCTGAGCTATTTCTTCAGGTATGATCTCACTAAGTTGTTTAGGCTGGCCTTGAACTCACTTTGTTCCCTAGGCAGGGCCTGAACTTGTGATCCTCCTGCCTTCTAAATATCTGGGATTATAGGCAGACTTCTAATTTCTTTATCAGCTACCTACTACTGAAGAGCAAACCATAACCAAAGGTTGTGGTCTAACAGTTATTTGTCTTGCTCACAGCTCCATGGGTCAGGGGCTTGGACCAAGCCCTGCTGGAAGGTGGCTCTGTGGTTATGCTTGGGATGACTCAGGCAGCAGCAGTCATCAGGAGCTTGCATAGGGCTGGGTGGTCCAAAATGACTCAGTCACATGCCTACAATCAGTGCTGGCTGACGGCTGGACACCTCCACTCGCCTCCCTGCAACAGCTTCAGCCACACTCCCAACACCTGTGGTTTCCACACACACTGAGCTCCCTAGAACTCTGCAGTCACATTAGGTCACAAGGTCAGCTCAAATTCAAGCAGTATGAAAACAACTCTATCTCCTGAGGGGCGGGCCGCTAGCACTTCAGACTGCAGAATTCATCACACCTGCAGATCTCTGTCTAGAATCTGGTGGGTGTGTGTGTGGGGATGTTCCCTTATTTTTCAACTTTAATGTATGGGCAAAACACACACATACACACAAACAGAAGTTCCAATATTCCTTTCTACAGATGAGTAGATTTTCCTCTAATTTGAAAAAGAAATCTGGGCTAGTTTATGCCTGAGACAATGTGAGGTTTTGTTGGGGACCTTACACAAAAACCTTTGGATGTTTCCTGGGGCCCCATCCTAACCTGCTGTCCTCAGTGGCAAGAGCCTGCTGGCTTTTCTCTGCTTTATTTTTACTCCCTCCCAGCAGCCACTACTGCTCTGTGAGAACGCACAGCTATTTCCAAGGGGGAATTGTGTGAAAAAAGATACCCTGATAGCCTTTGTTCTCTGGAATCTTGTCACTTGTATCCTGGTGGCTCTGGAGCCCAGGCTCACTGTTTTCCTCACAGCCCAGGAAGCCCCACCATCCCATCTGGTGTAGACATTTCCCACACTTCTCTGAGAAGGAAGCACAGCCTGCAGAGTAGGCCGTCTTCCTCTTGCCTCTTGTTTCTGGGCTTGGGGCCCTTTGAGTCTTAACTTTCCCAAAGGCTCCCAGCAACTCTTTTGCCAATGCGGTTTAGTTTGGTCAGATTTGAGCTTCACAGACAGGAGACTCTCGCAGTTTCTCCATTGCCCCGATGCCTTCCAGTCTTATTTCTGTGCACATAGATGTCTGATCACAGGCCTGCTTCCTCCAGTGATGTTTCTAAAAAAGACCTTCTTTCTAGAAGGAGCTTTAGAGGCAAACCAACAAAGTCTCCTGAGCAGTCTCAGGAAATAGTCTCATTAACAAGGCTGTGGTCCTTCCTTCTCCAAGGGCCTTCCCTGTCTCTGCTGTTAGAGGTACAATCCTGACAGCCTAGTGTTGCAGACAGCCACCCCAGGTCTTAGATACATGCAGGGAAAAGGTTCTTCTCCCCGTCGGTGATGCAGCACCCCTCCTTTGCCCCTGTAGAAACTCCTTGCCTCCAGCTTCTCTAGCAACAGGGCAAGCCCTGGATAGTCCATCCATGTTCGGCAGGGGTACCTTTGACATGTGTGGTAGAGTTACCATCAGGAAAGCTGCTCACACTCTGCTCCCCCTCCTCCACAGACTTCGGGAGCACCATCGGGCCACCATCAAGGTGATCAGGCGCATGCAGTACTTTGTAGCCAAGAAGAAATTCCAGGTGAGACCATGCCCTGTGCAACTGACCCAAAGAAAACCACAGTGGCAGTATGCCCTCACCCTTAGATGCCAAGATGCTGTGGCTATAGTCCTTGAATCATCATTATCATCATCATCATCATCATCATCATCATCATCATCATCATCATCATTCCCCAAGACAGCAGGCTCCTCCAAGGACACTGTTCCCAGTCCTCGCCCAGGGACCTTTTATCCCTCCACTTTGATTGTTGGAAGTTAGGAACTTTCTAAGCTGAAAAGTTGCGATAGTGACAGCCTGGCAATGTCACCTGGACAGGAAGTAACATCTGTCCTCAGACAGCTTGGAGCTCTCTGTTTCCTGCCCTACCCACACTGGGTCCTGCAGAGTGAGCAGAGAGGCTCCTGAGGTGGCAAGACTGCAGCTCTGGGATCCATTAGCTGTCAGTATGCCTTTCTCCAGGATTGTTCTCCTGAGGCCCTGAGTCCACAGCTCTTGGAGAATTAAGATTAACAGGCTGTGTTCCTCCTCTGCTGTGGGACAGTTGTAAGCAGAAGCCATGGGGGAGGGGGGGAGCAGAGCCTTATTCCTCACCTTGAGAGCATGTCAATAGAAGCAGCGAGTGGTAGAGGGCATTCTCCTACCAGAAAGTCCTTGTCTTTGGGTGGAGAAGGCTGGGTCAACCTGCCTTAGGACAAGTTGCCCAAGGACAATCTCAGTGGAGACTCTGTGTCTTGTTACAGGCCACACCTACCACACCAGGCTGTAAGATTGACACAGGCTCCCACAGTTCCCTCAGCACAGCCCTGACCCCAGCCCTGAGGCAGCCAAAAGCTCCTGACTCTGCAGGAGGTAGGGACTAAGGCATAGTCCTCATCCCAAGTTGTCTGTGACTGTATTGAGGAGGACAATATTGAAAGGAGCCTTGGGTGACATGAGTCTCACTCACCATAGTCCTGAGCTCAACTGTTGCTGTTCCAGCCTTAAAAACAGCCCTTGGGCTGGCCACTGGCCCTCCTGCCAAGCTCCTGACACTAATGGGAACAGCATGTGGCTCCTCACCCTGATACTGACTGCCACCCTGGTGAGATCCTGTGTACATTCAACAGTGCCATGGTGGCATTCTGCTGACCTCTTGTTAGCCTGCACCCCCTGGTACTGTCCCAACTCAAGTAGACCAAGTTATGTCCAAGCTCCTACAATGCTAGGGACTTCATGTTGTCAAAAGGAATAAAGGTCACACTCAGCAGGGGCCAGAGCCAGGAGGCACCTGGCAATGTGTTAGAAGGGTCCAAAGGCCCTACAGAGATTGCGCTTGAAGCTGTTTCTCCCACTACTTAGTAGCCATGTGCCCCACAGTTCCACTGATGAAGCGCTGAGGGAGAAAGGAGATGAGGCACCTCTTATAGAACCAGCACTTCCTGGGTTGGCAAGGAGCCACAGGAACTCCATGGGGACTCACATCTTCACAAGACAATCTCTCGGGGGCAAAGGAGGGGCTAGGGTGTGGCACTCCTGCTGGGAAGCAGTGTAGCTTAAATTGCTAGTGTTTAAAGTGTCATGAGGAATTGCTAGGTTATGGCAGTCCCCAGGCTAAGAAGTGGGCCTTTGGGTGTTGGAGTAGGTTCTACATGAAACTGTATAGGACCTGCTGGGTTGTATGGGGTTAGAGTGGGTAAGCTCATGACTCTCTTAGGTTCACTCCTAGAATCTGAGTGCCCAGTGAAGCACAGGGACCCTCATGGTTTTTGAGCAGTTCCTGTTTGAGTCAGAGGTCATCTTAGTGGTCCATGCAGACCACAGTTTCTATGGCACAAACATGCCTGCTGACATGTTTGGAGGCTGCGGAAAAAGAGACCCAAAGCCCTGCACTTCCTTTCAGGCCTCAGGACACTAGCCAAGGCCCTAAGAGTGGCTCAGGAAGCTGCCAGAACAGGCCAAACAGCTCCTACCTTTCCACTCTCTGCTTCTCCCCTGTATGCTCAGCCCAGGTGGCAGAGGGGCCTTTTGGGGTATAGAGGCTTCTAAGTAAAGAAAAGTAAGGGTTCTACAATGAGCTGGCTTTATTGCTGGGGACACATGGACAGGTGGTGGCAGCCCTCCAGGAAAGAGTGAGATACTTCTAAAGAGGGAGCTTTGGTGGGAAGGGCTCCACCAGGGTTCCAGGCCACCCTGGTGACCCAGATTTTTTGTCTCAGCCATCCACCCACCTGCTCTCCACCCACCCCTGCTGGCCTAACTGCAAGTATGCCTGCCTGCCTTACTGGCCGATAAGTCTTTGGCCAGCCGCCCTTGTGTCTGACCTGAGGAGCCAGGGCCTCTTAGCCCTGAAAGTTTGCCTTGAGCACCCACATCCACAGTCAGTCAGTCTGGACAAGCAGCATTATCTTGACTCATCTCTGGCTTCCACTGCCATCAGGGGACATTGGCCCTAGGAGAAAATGGAGATGGTCTCTTACACCAGCCCCAGGCAGATTTGACAGAGGCCCCTCAATCCCCAACCAGATCCTGGAGGAGAACTTGGTGGCTCCAAGATAAGTCTCAGCAAGCCTGGAATGCCACTGGGCATGGGTGGTAGGTTGGTGAGGTATCTCTGATCCTTCTGAGTTTTGTTTGCTTGCTTGCTTGCTTGCTTGCTTTTGTTTTGTCCTGGAGCTCACTCTGTACACCAGGCTAGCCTCAAATTCAGAGATACACCTGCCTCTGCCCCCCAAGTGCTGGAATTAAAGGTGTGCACCACCACTGCCTGGCTCTCTGGTCTTTCTAGACAGTGCCCTGCTTACAGTCCCCTACCCTGCTCCTGCAGGCCTGCATACTCACATCTCCCCACTATACATTTGATCACATGTGTGTTTGCAGAGGTTATCAAAGGTATCCATGTACACTTGGGCACAGTGGCCCTGAGACTCTCAGGCTGTGCACAAACCAACACAAGTACCTGTCTCCTCATCCAGGCCTGCACTATCTCAAGGTGTAATTTCTGCCTCCCTTGCTCACTTACTCCATGTGACAAAGGCATGCCTAGAGGTGCCACACATTTTCTAAAGCATTTTGGCCCACAAGTCTCTCCCCTATTATTCAGGGCCATTTTGAGTATGCACCGAGGAGGGACCCAGGCCCTGAACTCAATCATGGCCACCTTTGACTGGCAAGGTACTGCATCAGGAGTCCTTGATGTTTCTCATCCTGGGTCTCATTTTATTCTCATTCCCTCCCAGATGTAGCAGAGTAGATTTCAGCAACGCATTTCCCAGGGAAGAGGAACAAGACTCAGTGTCCTGTTTTACAGAAGACAGGAACCAGGCTCAGAATCTGACCTTACAGAAGGGAGGATCAGGGCTTACATCTCCATCTTACAAACGACTGTAAGACAAGCACGGTTCCTTAGACTGTCACAGCTATGGAGGCACAGGGCTAAGGATCTGCCTATGTGCCATCTCAAGCTTGGACTCACAACAGCCCTTGGGTGTCACCCTGGGTGTGGTAGGTCCTTCCTTCATGGGGGCTAGACTCTCTTACGGGAAGTCTGTGCAGCATTGGGAGCTATGTAGAACACATGACGTTCTCCCAGAGAAGCAGCAAGTGTGGCAACAGTCAGTCAATAAGGCCCATGTGAACCGTGGCTCTACAGCGCCATGTCTCTGGCCTGTGAGGCCAGCTCTTCCTGAGGAGACTTGGAACCATAGCCAGTAGAAGGTGGCTAGTTCTGCCAGTGAATTGATGGGAGGCAAAGGCCCCCATCAGGCTGAACTGCTACTTTGTATGTCCTAAGCCATTCCTCCCTGCCAGTGCACCCTACCCCCATTGCTGTCTGAAGTTAGAACTGCACCTACCTGACCCGGGGGAAAGTGACACGTGTCTTTCTGTCCTGCAGCAAGCACGGAAGCCCTACGATGTGCGAGATGTCATTGAGCAGTACTCTCAGGGCCACCTCAACCTTATGGTGCGCATCAAAGAACTACAGAGAAGGTGGGTACAGAGACGGGTGTGGTGACATGGTTCCAGGAGGCCCTGCCCCAGCCTCACAGGGAAAAAAAAAAAAGAGTTCTTAGTGAGACCTACCTCTGGTTTAGCCTCCATCCATGGACCTTCTGCCACTGGGGTGGAGCTCAGGATCCTGACCATTTAGAACCAACATGATCTGAGATTCTGGCTTGAATCTGATTTCCATCATTTGGACCTAGGAGATCAGCTTCATGGGATAGCTTGCAAACCTAGCTCTGTGTATATCATGCGGTACAGCTGGGAGAATGTGACTGCCCCTTCCAGAGACAAGGTCAAAGGTTCAGGGCCTCCCTGTTTTGACTCCACTCATCTCATCTGGGGAAGAAGTCTAAGTATCCTGGCTTCTGCCCCTCATTTTTGAACTTCCTGCCTGGCCCTCTCAGGAGAATGGGCCCATGGGGCCTTGGGTGCCTCTTGGCAAGTCTTGGAATGGCAATGGAAGATACCCCTGGAGTGACATGCTGTCCTCCTGGACACAATGGCAGTCTTTGTGGTGCCCAGGCATCATGTGAGCTGGTGTTCCTCTCTTCTCTCCCAGGCTGGACCAGTCCATCGGAAAGCCATCTTTGTTCATCCCCATCTCAGGTGGGTAGCTGCACTGGTACCTGGGCAGGGCAACCCACAAGAGACTCTCTTTCTCATCCCTTCACCCTTATTTGCTCCTCTTCTTCATCACTAGAGCCTCATGCTTGGCAACGTGGCTGTAGACAGGCTATATAATGAAATGTTTTGGCGATGACAGAGCCCACTGTGTCCCTTTAAATGATAGATTTTTAAAAACATTATGGTCAGACTCTGGGTATGGTAATGGGAACCAAGGGCACATTTTTCTGTGATAGAAGGACATGGAATGAAGCGTGGGTAGATAAGCAGCCAGCCCAGAGTTTTGGGGACCATGATGGGGTCCTTTCTAGCTCAGATCTTCAGAATGCATCATAGCATGGTGTGAGCTAGTTCTTGGCTTGGTGGGAATCCTCAGGTCCTCAGGACATGGGGCTAGCCACACCAGGGAATGACAAAGCAAGGCACATTCCTGGCGATAACACTAGCTGAGGTTCAGACAGGACCTTGGGCCATAATCCCAACATTGGGGACGACTGAGGCAGCAGACACCCTGGCCTTTGATGGATCAAAGCCCAGCAAGTATCACAAACCACTTGAGTAATCCCCTGGACTTAGAGTTCTCTGTCCCTCCTAGCAGACTCTCAGGAGTTCCAAAGCCAGGAGGAGCAAGGCTGGAGCCCAGATCCACTCTGTGATTATAGTGCCTCCCCTGCCCTCAACGCCTGGTGTTCTGCCCATGAGAGTTTTTTAAAGAATGTCTTGCAGATTCAAGCCTTTGCCCACCCCTAGCTACTGATTTCCCCTGTCTTCCACTCCCTAGTGTCCATCCAGGCTCATCCACAGTGCATTTCCCTGACTTTGTGTTTTACCCCATAGAAAAGAGCAAGGACCGGGGCAGCAACACCATCGGTGCCCGTCTGAACAGGGTGGAAGACAAGGTAGGCTCTTGCATCAACTGTCAGCTCTGATAGTCACCATCCTTGGCCAGTGCAGTGCCCGGGTGCCCCACCTCGGTCCGCGCTCCTCTTGTCTCCTCCATGGAGTTCTTGAAAAGCACTATGCACCCTGGGTAGGCAGCACCCTTCACAGTTGTATGCTTGGAATAATCAGAAGCCTGTTGGCTGCTTCTGCCTGGTGCCCCAAGGCCTGTGGCCCTGACTCTGCCCTGGGAAGGAAAGTGAGATCTCAAAGCCAGACACACTGAAGCCTTAAACATGACCTGGCTCTTTCCCTCTGCTCTTTACCCTCTACTCTAAGAGCCTCCTGGCTGTGTCCTAGCCAGGAAGCGGCTGTGGCCAGACTCACACCAGCCTCCCTACAGGACAGCCAGGTCTAAGGCCCTTACTCAGGGTAGGCCAAACCTTCAGAAGACTCGGAACCTGGCTGGGGTTGATTCCTAGATGCTGTCAGCCTCTGCTTAGCCTGAACCTGACTGGTAGGGAAGGTCCAGCTCAAGAGAGATTGGTAGGCTCTGCTGGCTCTGCTGGCCGGGCTATATTTAGGATCTACTACTGTAGGTTCCCACCTAGGATAGAGTGCATACCCTGTGGTAGCTCCTTGTATACTGGCTGCCCACAGTCTCATTTTCCAGAATATCACAGCTGACATTGGCTAGGCCATTAGGCTACTCCATTGCCCCCCAGGTTCTGTGCCCACCATCCTACCTTTCATAAGCCACTGAAAGCTCTGACTCATGGGGGTTGGGGGGGGGCTTTCTTGGGCACAACCCACAACTACTCTTTGAAGTCTCCGCAGTTTGAGGTGTGCTGTTATCTTGCCAGACAACTCGTCTGTATACATGGATTTTATCTGAACATAACTAGCAGGCTAAAAATAGTGGAATTTCAGTTGAGTGTGGAGTGTGGTTGCTGCTGGGTTGCCCTAGCAACGCCTGGGTCTGGCTCTCTTCCAATAGGGGCTGCAACTGGGCAGGTAGGCCAGGCTAGTCTGGCCCACATAGGATAGGCCAGCTTTCATTTCCTAAACACATCCTAGGCATTAGGCTCCGAAGCCCCCTGGCACAAGTGTCCCCCAGCCTATGGTAGCCATGGAACCAGTAAATGGAAGGAGTGTGGTCTGGGCTCCAGATAACCTCTGGGATCCTGGGGGTATGTATGTCCATCACTGAATCTCATTATAGGGTCCGGCCTAACCTGTAGCACCCCTGGCCTGAGTAGGAAGGTACTGTGGCCCTTGCCCTGCAGGCCACCCAATCTAGAACAGAGATCCTCTGGAAGGATGGGAAAGCTACTCAGACGGTCCAATTCGCAAGGCCTAGGCTCAGCGGTAGCTTGGGAGCCTTGTTATTTGCCTATGGGATCAAGAAATACCCTTGGCTTTTCCTCCTCTTTGCACATGGGCCCATTGGACCAGTGACAGATCCTCTGGTTTGAGTCCCCTATCCAACCTCAGATAGCCCCAAGTAGTACCTGGTCAAGGACACCTTTGCTGACCACTCCTACTGCCAGCAGGAATCAGGGAGGTGCCCCCCCGCAAGATAGTACCAGCTTCAAGATAGTACCGACTAAATCCTAGGTATGTGAGCCTTCTCACCCCAGAAATTTAAAAGCAGCATACTGTCTCCAGCTCCAGATAATTTCTCTACTACAAATTCCTGCCCCTATCTAGTTCTACTCCATTCCAACTCTTCCAGCTTTCTCCTTCCACCCATTACCTATAGGACAAACCACCCCTCAAACCCAGACAAGAAACCCCGTGTCTCCAGTAAGTGACAGAAGGTGATAGCTAGTGTCTCCTAAAATCAGTGTCCCCTCCTTTCCAGACTCAATATACGCTGCCTGGCAGCAGTCTAGGGTTAACAATTCTGTGACCAAAGGGGGAGCCTGTACTGGCCCAGGGACAGGGGCAGAAGCAGAACTACGTGCCAGTGTTTCATCAGATCAGAACAAGGGGCTGGTTTTCCAGAGTCCATGGTCTCTGGGAGCAAGGTTTAGGAACAAAGCTAAGCCAGGCGATCCTCAGAGCTTCTGGTGACCTTGGCCCTGTCTGGGCTCTGAGCCAGATTCACAAGGATACTGAGATGCTGCAGCAAACACCTCACGGGCACCGCTCTTCATCTTCACCCCCTGCCTCAAGATGGTTAAGATGGAGGAGTGAGTCCTCTGCCAAGGCCACTGTCCACACTGAACCAAGGATCCCCCCCAGGTCTCTAGCCTGGACCCCCACTATACATCAAGAGGCTGTCAAAGATGCGCTGACCCAAACGGCCCATGGCAGCCTGCCCAGTCCCTTCCCTGTCCAGGACCACTGCCCCCTGTGGGGACAGACCCTGGGAAAGAGCTTTGCTGGGCCCAGAGGGCACGATGGCATGGCCAGGGCCCCATGTTATCGCAGTTATCAACGTAACCATCGGGACCAGAAACAACCCAAGCGCAATCCTGCTGACCTTGGGAAGTAGGGGACAGGAAATCCCTGGGAGCCCAGCAGTCCCAGAGCAGAGCCAGTGCCAGCCAGCCTGGCTGAACCCAGACAGAGTCCCTGAGCTTCCCTGCTGACAGCCTCTCCCTCCCACCCCTCCAGGCCAGCTGCAGGCTGGCCAAAGTCAAGTGTCCAGTGTCCAGCAACTTGCCTAGCTCTGCTTAGCCCCTCAGCTGTAAAGTGTGGCCCACCATAGGCCACCCACATCACAGGAGCTGAACCTCACTCACAAACAGCTGGACCCCACTGGAGGAGAAGATCAGGTTAAGGACCAAGGAAATTTGGGGTATCTACTTGTGAGGGATTCCCAGGAGAGGACAGCTGGTTTCTGACCAGGAGTTTCCTTAGCTCCTGGTATGGCATGGACCCATACCAGGGAGATGTGCCCGTAGGCTCCCTTCATGCAGCGGCTACATACTTTCAGCTTTTGCCATATATTATGGATTTCTTTGTCCTAGAAATCAACTGGTCTCCTGTGGTCACACAAAGAGCTGGTCCACATGGCAGTCACAGATGTAGATAAGAGAAGAACATTTCAGAAGTATGGTGGTCCTTTGATAAATGAGGCTAGAATCAACTCTGCAAGCCAAGGCTGGATATGGGCCAGTTAGAATCAACTCTGAGAGCCAAGGCTAGGTAGGAGCCAGTGGCTACAGCAGTCAGAACAAGTGGCAATTCAAGATGGTCAAGCTGCCTTGTCATCCCTATAACAGAAACCCTAGAGTTCTGCCTCCTGCCCCTCCTACCCCATGTTACCTGGCCTGGGCCCCTCACTGGCTTCCTTAGGGTCCCCTGGCTCTCTGCAGAACCCACACCCATCTCTTCCCCGTGGTGTTCTTAGCTCTTCTTGGACCTGGACCTGCTGCAGTGTTTATTTTACCAGCCAAGCTCACACTGTCGTGCTGATATGCAGAGCACAGTGGGGCCAAGAGACTGAGTTTCTTGTTTTCTGCAGGAAATGTTTGTAGCTCAAAGCCGGACACAGGGGAGCTCTGATTTCCAGACCCTGTTCTCAGGGCATCTGGGGGCAGGGACATGGGGAGAGGCCCCAGCACCCAGCACTCATCCTGCCTAGTTCTGTCCTAGGAGCCGGGCCATGAATACTTACTTCCTGCTTGAGAACAGCACTCAGCCCCCATCCCCCACCTGCCTTCACTTCAAGGATCCCTCTTCTATTCATGAGGTCTACAATCAGGCCCCTGAGACCTTTTCATCCCAGGCCATTCCCAGAGTGTCCTGCTCCATCCTTGCTCTCCAGCAGACCATCTGCTAATTTCAGGTCATCATGTTCTCTGGCTGGGGGATTAGTTATATAGTTATCACTCAGACTCCCCTGCCTCATCTCTCACAGCCCATATAAGTCTTAAATGCTGCCCAAATCCACTTGATCCTGTTCTGCCATCTTTGCAGATGTGTGGCATCTTAAATAGTGAGGTGTTCCCACCAATCCTACATCCCGGAATACTTTATGTGAGACTTGATGTTTTTCTCTCTTCAATGTTTGTTAGAACTTCAAGGCAAAAAAAAAAAAATCATCCAGACTGCTGTTTCCTTTGTGAGAACATTTTTAACTACTGATTACAGGGATTTGAGGTTTACGAACTACTAGGAATCTTTATTTCTTCTTGTGTCAGCTTTGATAAGCAGCAGAGCTGAGGAATTTGTACCTTTTATCTTGGTTTTTTAAATTTTATTGGTGTTTACTTCAAAAGTAGCATCTGCATTTTGCTCCTGTTCTCATTCCCAGTGTTATCAGTGCCTCTGCTGTTTCCCACAGTGACCAAGCCTGCTACACATTCCCCAATTTTATTGATATTTTCACCAAACCTTTGGCTTTGTTGAACTTCCCACTTGTGGGTTTTACCTTGCTTATTCACATCTGTTTATCTCTTTCCTTCTACTCACTCAGCCCTTAATATAGTTTGCTCTAACTTCTTAAGCTAGATAATTATTAATCTCTAGATTTTTTTTTAAGGCATGTGAGGCACGATAGCTATTTATAGCATTTACACTATAATTTTTTTCTGTAAATATCAATGAAAAGGCCTTTTGCTGAGATAGCGTCTCACTGTGTTGCTCAATTTGACCTCAAATTCAGTACTGTTCTGCCTTGGCTTCCTTAGTCACTGAGGTGAAAGACCCGCAGCTCTGCACCAGGCTCCCGGCACTTGATGAACAGTATTTCGCTTTCACTTTCATCTGCTTATGCTGTGTTTTTCTAATCTCCATCATCTCTTGTTTATTCCAAGAGTTATGCCACAGCAGTGTAACGATGTGGTTTTCGTCATTGTTATTATTGTGGTAGAACTTTCTAGTAACATTGCTTCATTTGTCAGAGAAAGTGGTCCTGGGATATCACCCCCTTGGAATGTTTTGAAGGATGTTTTATAGCAAAACACGCGCTCAGCCTTTGTAACGTGCCTTGAGTACTTGAAAGCATGTTCTGCAGTCATTGGATGCAGGGCTGTGTTTACAGGCACTAGAACAAGCTTGCTCATTGTTTTGTTCAAATCTTCTATAGCCTTGTTGGAATCTCTTTATCTATTTGATCTATCATTTCTGAGAAGTCATAGGGTAAATTTCTGTTTAACTTTCTAGGAAAACTGCTAGACTATTTTCTAAAGTGTTTTGGGTTTTCTTTTTCTTTCTTCCTTCCTTCCTTTCTTTCTTTCTTTTTTTTTCTTTTTTTACTTGTTTTCCCATCAGCAATGTGTAAATGGCCCACTTTCTCTCAGCCTTGCAACTAGGCCGTACGCTTGGTCTTTTCTATTTCGGCCCTGTTAGTGAGTATGTAATGGTATCTCATTGTGGTTTTGATTTGCATTTCCCTAATGACTAATGATGTTGAGCAACTTTTCATGTGCTTATTAGCCATTCATAGTCTTCTCTGGTGAAATGTTTATTCAACTCTCTTGCCCGTTTTCCAATTAGGTGCTCTGCTCTATTGTCAAGTGGCAGGAGTTTTTAATATGTTCTGGGTACAAGTCCTCCGTCAGACGTATGACTTGCAAATACTTTCTCCTAATCTCCGGCTGTCTTTTCATTTTCTGAATTGTCTTTTAAATCACAGAAGTTTTTAATTTTAATGAAGCCCAATTTGTCTTTTGTATGGTCTCTGCTTTTGATGTTCTTAGACTTCTTTGCCCTATCTGAGGTCATGAACATTTTCTTTTTCTCCTTCTTTTTTGTTTTCTTCTAGAAATTGTATAGAATGAGCTTTTGTATTTGGGTCTGGACTTTGAGGCAATTTGAGAGTATGAGGTGAGATAAAATCTGTTTTTGTTCACTTGGTTTTGTGTCCATATATGCTGTGTGTGGGCAGCTACACATGTGTGCAGGTGTATTCATGTACAGAGGCCAGAGAAATATCTCAGCCGTGGCTTTTCAGTCAACATCCATTTTATTTCTTGAGAAAAGTTCTTACATTGACCTGCAGCTCATCAAGTATGCTAGGCTGGCTGGTCAGAGAACTCCAGGGATAGGCTAGTCTCTTCTTCCCCAGCCCTAGGATTACAAAAAAAGTGCCACTATGCCTGGCTTTTTTTTTTTTTAACGTGAGATCTGGGAACTAAACTCTGGTCCTCAAGCTTTCATAGAAAGCACCTTAACAACTGAGCTATCTTCCTAGCCTCTTAAAGGTGTATAGTCCAGAGGCCAACATGATGCCACATGCCTTTAATCCCAGCACTTGGGAGGAAGAAGCAAGCTGATTGATGTCTGTGAGTTTATGGCTAGTTTGGCCTACATAGTGAGTTCTAGGTCAAAAACTAAAACAAACAAACAAACAAAGGCCCAAGTCCAAGCTGACCTCTAACTCATGTCTAATAGTCTTCAACATTTGCCTACCAGCAGGTACCACACAAACAGCTGCTTTCTAACTTACAGATATTCAGTTGCCCAGCACCATTAATCAAAAAGACTTTTTATTTTTATTTATAGCAATGGAATCTTTCTCAGAAACCAATTAGCCATGCCAAGCATGGTGGCGCACACTTTTAATCTCTGTACTTGGGAAGCTGATACAGAAGGATCAGGAGTTCAAAAACAGCCTGAACTACATATCAAGTTTGAAGTCAGCCTGGGCTACCTCAAAAAAAAAAAAATCCATTGACCATAAATGTATGTGTTTCCTTATGAACCTTCAATTCTGTCCTCTTGGTCTATATACTTGTCCCACGCCCTCTTGATTATTGAATCTTTACAGTAAGTTTTGAAGTCAAGTAGTGAAAATCATGTGATTTTTTTTTCCTCCTTGCCTTGTCCAAGACCCAGATGTTTTCATATGAATTTTAGGATGAACTTGTAAATTTTTATTTTTCAAAGAGAAAGAGGGAGGAAAAAAGACAGCGTGTCTGGCTTTGGGATTTTTTGTTGACTCTGTGAATCCATTTGGGTAAATGGACATCTTAAACTATGAACATGCAATCTTTCTCTTTGTATGTGTTCTACTTTCATTTCTTGGGAGATGAGCTTTCGACAGGGTTTATTTTTACCTGTAGCCCAGGCTAGCCTGGAACTAGCTATACCATGGAATTCAAATTCACCTGCCTCAGCCCCACAAGTGCTAGGATTACAATTTTCTTTCTGTGATATTTTTGGAGTTTTTGATGTATACATTTTGTGGTTTTTGTTGTTAAATTCACTTCTGTTTTAGTTGCCATGCAATTACTACTGGGATTGTTTTTCTTAATTTCATTTTGGAACTAGGAACTTAGTCTTTGGCTGGTCTGGGAAACTCCAAACTTGCTATTCTTAGTTTTAGTGTTTTGTTCTTGCTGTTGATGCTGTTAGATTTTCCACTCCTGCTAGAGATGCTGAAGACAAACTCACGTCTTCCCTTTCAGTCCAAAAGCCTTTAATTTCCTTCCTTTCCTCCTTCCTGCTCTCCCTGCCTTCCCACCACCCTTGCCCTGGCTTATACATCAGTAACGTCTAGGAATGACTGGAGAATCTCCTGGGAGAAGGCCCTCAGTCACCTGCAGTTAAGGATGGTGATGGCTTTGGAGTTCTCACCAATGTTCCCCGTCAGTTCAAGATAGCTCCTTCTCTGCTGAGCGCACTGAGAGCTGGCCAGAAGTAAAGGCGTGATTTTCCCAGCTGTCCTATCTGGCTCTATCAAGATGACTGTGTGGTATTTAACCCCTTAGTCTATTTACACAGTATGATACAGTAACTGATTTGAGGGGAGCTAAACCAACCTCACATTCTGGGGTAAGCCCCATTTGGTCATGGTGAGTGAAAGATTGTGTGTGTGTGTGTGTGTGTGTGTGTGTGTGTGTGTGTGTGTGTGTGCACTGCAAGGACTCAGGTTGCTATACTGTGGCAAGAACATATTTATTTATATATACATAGTATATATACACATACTTGTAAGAGAGGCAAAATGGAGGTTAATACAGTTCCCTGTATAGTCTATCCTAGGCTAGCCTAGAACTTGCTGTGTAACCCAAGCTTTTCTCAAGCTCACAATGATCCTCCTAACTCTGCCCCCCAGTTACTGAGATTCCAGTATCATGCCTGGCTTGTATCTATAGCCATAAAGTATATGGTACTATGCTTTTCTTGTGCTTTTTAATTTTTTTCCTGTGTGTGCGTGTGTGTCTGTCTGTCTTGCATGTATGTGTGTTTAATACAATCAACAGTTTTGTCACCTCTTTCTCACACACTCTGCCTTCCCTGAGGTGCCTGACTTCATTCCCTCTTCTGCTGCTATACATACGGGCATGCATCCAGCCTGGCCTTTCAGCCCTAGGCTCGAGGTTTTCCAGACCACTCAAATGATAAGAGTTTGAGCTCTAATCTGAGCTGTAACTAGCTTGAGGATGTAACTTCCCAGGGCAAAAACCATTCCCTTCCTCTTAACAGTTAAAGCCATCTTGACATTCTTCTCAGGGAGTGGGTTAATTTTGTCGACTTTCCCACTGAGCTGTTTGAAGGTCTGAGCCTGGTGATGGGTTCTGTCTTGAGACACTCAGGTTCCAACGCCCAAAGTCACTAGTGAGAACTGCAGAAACTAAAGCTCATGGTGCACGGATGCTTTTAGGAAACTTTAACTTCTGAGTCCTTGACCTGTAACCTTCCCACTGCCTGGTCAGCCCTTGGCTGCTAGACACAGATATTTAATTTTCCAACAGCTGCTCTAAAAAGAAATAAGGTGAAATTAAAATCACAGTCATATATTTTATTTAATTCAGAAGACCCCCAAATACCATGATTTCAATAATCAATATAGAAACTGTTAAAACAGCTGCCTCTCTTCCCTTATTCTGAGTCCTCAGAAGCCAGACGAAGTTTGCACACATGGCTCATCTGTTTGAAAGCTGAGTTTTCATGAGAGCTTCTGGGGTTGTATTAAGACTTCATAAAATTTACAGCTTGGAAAGGATACTTGGGGTGGTTGTCTTTGTTTTTAAGACCAGGTCTTGCTATGCAATCCAGGCTGGCCTAGAACTCACTGTGTAGCCCAAGCTAGCCTGGAACTTACTGTGTTGCTAAGACTGGCTTTAAAAATACAATGATTCCCCTGCTTCAGCCTCCCAAATGCTCAGATTATTGGGCATGAGTCACCACCCCCAGTTTAAGAAAAGAGATTCTTTAAATGTTCTTAAAACCCAGTTAAGGATCTATGTGTAATTAAATTTATGGAAGTTAGACTGTTAAAACTCAGTTCTTCTAAAGATAATATGGGGTAGGGTCTAAGCTGTCAGATGTGCTGTGTCATATGGCTTACAGGGAGGTGAGGGTAGCCATGACTAGACCAGAAGGTCTATGAACAGCAGCAGGAGAGTTAGGAAAGAGCAAACGGGGGTAGCACAGAGGGGAAGAAAGATAAGAGACAGCATCTTTGCCCCTGAACTCCCTACCTGCTCAGGAAAGCATCCTTGCAGGATGTCCCTGGGCTCCCTCTTCTAAGCCTCCTCACTAGCCCATGGCCCGCCCTCTCTAGGTCCCAGAGGACCACAGCCTGGGATCCACAGGCCATACTCCAGGATAATTTGCCAGCCGCCATTAAGAGCCTCACTACCTGCATGGGCTGATTGCATCAGAAAGTGGGGCAGCCTAGCTTGCACCACAGCCCTGTCTCCGCCACCAAGTCCCTTTTCCCACTCTCCCCAAGCCCCTCTCCATCACCCCTCCTTGTCTTGCTGCTGGGCGACTCTTGAGTGACAGGGCCGTAAACAGGCAAAGGCATGGGGCTCCAGACGATCAAAGAGCTCCCTTCAGAAGCCGGCATTCGTTTGCTATTCTGGGAACTGGTTATTTTAAGGTTCGTGTATTTTTTCTTTCCTGAGGAGCCGTCTTAGTGGATGGTGGAGTCCTGAGGTGCTGGTCCTTCAGTCAAACCACACAAGCCCTGTTTTGTCTAGGGTTTCAAAGATAAACCTATAATGAAAGCGCCATTTTACCCAGTGCCCCACCACTCTGGTCCTGGGCGGGAGTGGATATGGCTGCTGGGGAGTCCCTGTGCCCAGCTAACACTCTAAGGGAGGCCACTCATGAAGAGAACCTAAAGTCACAGTGCCTGGCCATGAGAGCCAGGCCTGTGTCCTATAAGCCAGTCCTTTCTGCCTTCAAGCTACCCCAGGGCTTGAGAAGAGTCTTTGCAGAAGATCCCAGCAAGGTTATAGGGCAGTGTCAGCTGCTCACTAGGGAAGTTAACATGTAAGAAAATGACCACTGCCACGATGGGTAACATAGTGTGAGGTGCAGGCTTCCTGTCCTTGGTGTAGCCAGTTCCCTTCCATCACAGGCTCAGTAGAAAAGCCTAGGGAAAGCTGTAAGAATTGGACACCCATGTACCTTCCCAACCTACAGCTTGAGGAAAAGCACTAGGTCCCGCAGAAGGCTGGGGTATACAGGGACATTGTGGACTGTTGGGTTGCAACCTTGAGAAGCTATGGGAGAAGAGGAGTTAGTCACACTGGATTCCTCCCAACATGGTGTGTTCTGCAGCCCTGTGGCCAGCAGGACATAGTATGTGGCTCTGTAGGGATGTTGCTATTACCCAAGGCAGAACTGAGGGCAGTAGCTGGAGGCCTTATGGCCCTTCTCTTCCATGATGATTCTGGTGTAACAAACCAGAATACTAGGGCAGTAGATGGCATCTCACTTGGTTCAAGCAGGAGATGCTGGTGCCTAACAGCCTCTGGAAGCTTCTTCCTACACTGTCATTGGAAGGAAAACCATGTCTGATCATCAAAGTTGCCTCAGAAACAAGGTAGTGCCATTCCCATCTGGTTTCCTTGCCCTGGTCCTCTAACCAGCTGACTGCAGTTTGCCTTGGTCACAGGATTATCCCAGCCTGACACCTTGGATGCTAGGCACCCCCTGCCCCAGCTCTTCCCAGGCCTACAGAATAGCCCAGCAATAATGGTCAGCCTGAAAAATGACCTTATACCCTGTCCATTATGCCAGCAAGTCTCAGAGCCCAGTCCAACCCAGACAGCCTCTTGGAGGACCTAGGAAACTGCTCTATTATGCATATGACAAAGACATCATCTGGACCTCTAAAACTGCAGCTAGACATGGGACAAGGATAGCCCTCTTTGTCTTCAGCATCTCCCACCACATCTGTGCTGTGTCCACTTGTGCATCCAGGCACAACACAAACCTTGTGCCATTGTCACTTGCCTGTTTCATACACACCAGAACCTGGGCCTCCTTTGATACCTTTGGAGCCAGAGTCTAGGTTGCAAGTCCTGCCACCAGCATTCAGTGACCATGAGATCTAGCAGGTCCTGTGGGCACCATGTGTCCAGCACTGACGAAGCCCCAGCCAGGCCAGGAGACCATTATATGCAAAGGCCTTGAGGCATGGGCAATATTGTGTGACTATTCTAGAACCAAGGGGACCAATGCACCGACCACAGAGCTCATAGTGCAAGTATGAGAATGTGGGGAACAATTGTCTCTGCCCCCACCTGTTATGTACCCCTGAGCAATCACCCTAAACCTGGGTCTCAGTTCCCCCCCCAACTGCAACAGTGACCTGCTTTTCAAGTCGCCAGCAGCGCTCCCACCTCAGAGTCATCCTTTCCCTCTGCCCTCCTTTCCCTTGGGATCTTTCTCTCTCGCTGTCTGTGTGGGAGACACTCCCCCACCCCCGCACCAGCTCTCCTGAGTGACTCTATTTATAGGCCTCAAATATTGGCTGGAGAGGAAATTTACATTTTTTGAAAATTTAGCTCCAGCCCGTGTCAACTTCTGTGGGTGCGACTGCTTCTGAGAGGCAGGGAGCTGGGAAGGCAGCAGACAGAGGCACATGTGTCTGCCTGTAGCAGGCGAGGGCCCCAGGCCTCAGCGGGGCTGTTGGGTGATCTGTAATCAGTAGCTTCTGTAAAGGGAGGCAGTGGGTACTGTCCACAGGGGACGGGGCGTGAGGGTTGGGTGAGCCTGTGTCCGTGTGGCCAGCCCGGCCTGGCCTCCTTGGCCAACCTCAGAAAAACATGTATTTTGGTCAAAATGAGCCTCTTTTTAAACTTGTCACCCAGCGGGCCAGGGCCTAGCCTGCCCCAGCTTTGCATATTAAGCAGCAGTTTGATCACCACCAAAAATAGATCTTCCAACCTAGAGCTATCCCTCCCTCCCTCGGAGAGGACCAGCCTAGAAAGGGGTAGCCAGCCGGGCCTGGCCCTGGCCTTGGCCCTGGTAGCTCCGGAAACCATGGGCTGGTGAAGGCAGGCAACAGAGAGGGTGGGGAGAGCAAGCATGAGGCACACTTAGGGGCACCCCTCGGGGTGCACAGAGACCATTGGGAATTCCTGGCATGGCAAGTGGCAGCCAGTGCCAGACCTGGATGGTGTCACAGTGGCTCTTTCTTGATAGGGAAAGCCCTTGAGGCCCTAGTGCAGCATGTGGCCCATATAACCCCTGCAGAATGGCAGGTGGGTCCAACAGGTCCCTGCCAGTGAGACCTGCTAACACAGCAAGCACCTTCCCCATGCTCACCAACCCAAAGTCTGGGGTGCAGCTGGGGCCTCGCCTGGCCTAGAGGGCCTCGTCCACAAAATGGCTGACTCTGCCTTTCAGATGGGGCCGCAAGCACGGGAACCGCTGCACACACAGAGGCCTGTTTGCTTTGCTGAGGGAACAGCCTTTCCTTGCCTGGGTTCCAAGGGCTCCAGAAGCAGATGGAAATTTTTGTGGATTAAATGCCTGGCTGAGGCACGCTGGGCTGTTTGGGTTGGCAGCATGCTGCCTCCCCGCCCGCTCCTCATCCGCTGCTTCCCGCCCTCGGCACATCCATTCATGCCTCTGCTCCTGGGTCTCCCTCCTCCGCTGCTCTCTATCCCTTCCCTCTCCTGTGGCCTCGAGGGGTAACCGTGCTGGCCCCGATCAGGGAAGGCCAAGGCCCTCCCCAGCAGCTCCTGCAGGGACCCTAAGCTTGGGGAACTCTTGACCTCCAGATCTTCATCTGCAAAATAGCCCCTTGTGTTTGAGTCAGGTGTGCCTGTGGTCCAGTACGGAGAAAGCACCAGAACACCAGGCTGTCGCACTGACTCTACTCTGCTCCCAAGAAAACAAAAGGCCCAGGCTGGTATGGGCAGTGCCAAGCCTTCATCCCTCCTGCTCAGAAGCTTCTTCCAGGCAAATCTGGGCTTTTGCAAAGGGGTTTGGAGGGTGAACATGTCTGTCAGGGATCTCTAGGGAGTCAGAGAGCAAGGGGTATGGCTGTCCTAAGAAAAAAAAGGTACAGAGCATGCCTGTAATGTTGCTCCACAGCAGGAGATGGGTTAAGAAGAACAGAAAGTAGAGCAGACAGTGAGGGTGACAGTGTGCCCTGGAGCCTTTGATGGTTTCCCTCTGAGGAGGCTGAGAGACAGGGCTTGGTGAGCAGCGCCCCAACTCCATGCTCAGTGAGCCCGTTTTGACATGTTCCTATGAGCTGCAGAGGGTAAGGCCCATGTATAGCCTCCCTATCCTCCCACCCCCAGCTCTGCCCACCACCTCACCCCACAGCCAAGGACACAAGTTGGTCAGTGTGCACAGCGCCCCCTCTGTTCCCAGGCGGCCTGGAGCCGCAAGTCAGGTCTGGAGCATAAAGAGACATCTGTGTGGGCAGTGAGGTGGCCAGCTGCCTGCTGCCCGCACAGAGATGCTATATCCAGCCGTGTGGACGCCCCATCGGACCATCAGCACCCACCCCCCCCAGGGGTGGAGCTTCTGAGGAAGGTGTGAGGTCCTGGCCTAGGGCCTAGGTATCCCATGTCACCTGGTCACTCTTGGCTGATTTGTGGGAGTGGTAAGGGGCCCACAGCTAGAGATGGGGTTCAGCCTACAGACACCATGCAGGACATGCCTGTGTATGCCCAGCAAGCCCACAGACTTGGTTTATATGTCTGTGACATCTCCTATGACTACGATTGGCCACCTCCAACCACCAGGGTGGACATGTACTGTCAGATCATGTGGGGGTACTTCCCCAGAGCCCACAGGATCCTCTAAAATGTGGCCCTTCCAGCCAAGACAGAGGGGCAGAAGCCCCAGGGAGGCAAACAGGAAACCTCTGAGCATTGCACGAACTCATTCGGTTGGCCAGTCATCTTGTACCCGCCGATACCAGCTCCTTCCATATCCAGGGCTGCCACTTAGAGTAGGGTGGGCTGGCTCTTGTCCTTGTAACACACAGGCCATTGGCAAAGGACAGGACACCCATCGTGACCTGTAATTACATATTTCCCATGGTGGAGAGGAGAAAGTAGCAGAAGCAGGGTTTCCCTGGTCAGAAAGTCAAAAGCCAGAAGCCAAAAGGAGAAGTCCGGGTGGAGGGGCAGATGGGGCAGGGAGGTAGCCCATGAGCAGACTGTACAAAGGCCCTGGGGCACAAAGACACTGTACCTCTAAGTCAAAGAACACAGTAAGATAGAACCTAGCCAGCCAGGTACAGACTGACCAGCTAGGCCATAGGGGCTGACTTCTATGGGAGGAAAAGAGAAATCACAGAGAGCTTTGAGAGGCTGCAATGGGGTTAGGTGAGACATTGGCCCATGGACCAGTCCCACAGACTTCTGGTCCCTTTAGAGACTGGATAGGCAGGTGGAGGACAGAGGGCATCAAGGGTCCCAAACCTCTGGTACAGGCAGCTGGACCTCCCATGTCTGGAGTTTATGTGGAAAGAAATGAAGAGAGTCGGTGCAAAGTGGAAAGGCAAGAAGGGTACAAAGCTGAGGTTGGCCTAAGAAACAGGCTTTACCTGATCCTCAGAGGGGCAGGAAAGTAGAAGAGTGAGGCCCTGCCTCAGGCCAGTGCTCCAAAGTCCAACCCAGAGCTGAGCTCTGGACGCATTGCAAGGCAGGGGTGGACCAGGTTTGTGATGATCTGAGGGGAACAGACCTCATGCGTCAGGCTTCCTGAGCAGAAGGCCTTGGGACTCACTGTTCCTAGGAGGTTAGCGGGGTAAGGAAGGAGGCAGGCTCAGCTCCCGGCAGTGACTGGACCATAGAAGGAAGGCTGGGTGACCAGTGGCCTTCACAACTCTTCTATATCCACTTCTCCAACCCAACTGTTTGTGATAGGTGGGAAGTCAGGAAAGTGTATGGGATACATATAAAGTAAGACCCTGGGGTCGATGCAAGGCCAGTGGGGAGAAGGACAAAGGAGCCAGGACCCATCCTGGTGAGAAACATTCGTCCCTCCGCTTGTACATCTAATGCTCCATACAGCCACAGACTCCATGCGCCCACAATCAATATCCACACTTCCACGGCTGTAGGAGAGAAAGATGTGACCCAAATCCGGTGCCAGTTCAGAATCCTCCACCATCGTGATAGCTGAGGGCATAAGTACTCTTTTTCCCCTTCTGCCTTAATTTCCCTGCCTTTCCTCCTTGCTACTTGGGTATGGTAAGGATGAAGGAAGTATGCTGCCTATAGTTGGAGCATGATGGCTGGGTTCACAGAGCAGGCCCTGTGCCTCTCTTGCACTTCAGGTGCTCCCAGTGGTGGGCCACTTTATCCATCTTACTCTTACTTTCCTCTGTGTTAGTCTCTTGTGACAAAGTTTCCAGCAGAAGCAGCTGAAGGAGATAGTTTATTTTGGCCCACGGTTTGAAGTGATACAGTCTACCAAGGCTGCAGGAGCGTGAGGCAACTGGCCACATTGCATCCATACTTAGGGTGCTCAACTCACTTTCTCATTTTCAGTCATTCCAGGACCCCAGCCCATGGGCTGGTGCCCCCCACATTCAGGTGGGTCACCCTTGAAACATTCTGGAAACACTATCACAGATATGGCCAAAGATATGTTTCTAAACCCCATCAAATTGACAGTCAGAATTAACTACCCCATACGTTTCACCCTCAAATTGGAATCCTGGACCTGAATCAGCCTGGGCACTGTGACCAGTTTATACCCAGTCACAGAAAGAGCCCAAAAGTAACAGTGGCTCATAGGTACCAGTGGGAACCTGTTCCCCAGTTTAACCTGGCTCCCCACCTGATAAGAAAAAAAAAAAAAAAAAAAACACAAAACACCTGGTATAACCTTTCCTACCCTCCACCCACTAGGGCTCACCAGAGTTTAATAGTGGCCTCCCAAACTCACTCTCTTTCCCCTAATTCAGTAGATGTCAGATAGTTCAGTTGTCACAGTGATCTTACCACCCCAGCCGCGGAACCCACCTAGTACCCATGGCCCCATTACAGGAGAAAATATTTCTCTGCTATATAGCAGCAATGCATCCGTCTTTTGTCAGTCAGTGAGAAAGCTCATGAGCCTCTAGTCCTGACCTCTTCTCCAGTGATGGGGTGGGCAGAGAAGGGTTGCTAGATAAAAGCCCAGGACAGTGAGCCTCTGCTATCTTGGGTCAAGGGGCTATGATCACCCATTCAATCCTTCTGTAGTGTTGAGTGCATCCATGAACACAAAGGTTATACTATTCTCATCCCAAGAAGCCATGGCTTTCTTGTTCAGCATAGTCTTTTGTAGCTTCCACTAAAATGCAAACATATGCTAAGATACAGGATGCTAAGATACAGGATGATGGCTCGGGTACCAGCTAAAATCATTCTATCACCACAGAAGACCAGCACAGCCGTGGTAGCCACATCCCAGGAGAACCAGGCTAAGACTAAGGTGGCTTCTAGGTCCCTGTTGCTTCTCAAAGGCTTGATGGAACTGAGGCCTATTGCTGGCCCTGAACTTAAAGGGCAAGATGGTGGGTCACAGCCTCCCAATAGCTCCCATCCTCTCCCAGGTGTTCCTCTGCTTCTCAGGCTTTGGAACTAGAGCTGGGCAAGGCCAAAGCCAAGCCTCCTCCATCCTGGATTGCTCATTAATGTATGTACACAAAGGGCCTGGTTGGTCTGGTGTTCTCTCTGCCAACCTCTCAGGACACGTGCTCCCCACCTTGACGATGGACACTGCAATATTACCCCACTGAAGCACAAGCCGGGAAGCCGGGGAGGCACCATGGGCCTCTCAGGAAGAGCAAGACTGTAAGCCCTTCTTCCTGTCGTGGCTGCTGAGGTCCTTCCTTGCCCCCACATGAGCCCCCATTGCTGTGCGTGCCGCCACCTGACAGATGTGGCGGTGACAAAACGATGGGGCCGGGAAACGTTGGCCCTTCGGTGCTGATGAAGGCAGCCTTTATCCAGGCCGTAAATGGTTTCTGTGTGGAGTGGAACTGCGCCTGTCCCGGGCCTAACCCCTCGAGGGCCGGAGAGGCGAAATTGGATCCGTGGGGAGAGATTTTACAGCATAGGGGCTGGTGGCAAGTGGTGGCAGACCATCCCCACGGGGCCACAATGGGGCATTGTTCCCAGCCTCACCTGGGCTGTCTCCAGCGTCCCAGGATTTACGAGGTTCAGCCCGCAGCCTCAGGCCGGCTGCTCTGGGCTGACTGGGGGGTGGGGGGATGGCAGCGTCAAGGAAGAGGACAGTCCCCATCCCCCTTCCCTCTAGTGACAGCCAGCCAGGGACAGGCCATAACGTGTCTGCAGACCACAGCGGGCCACTCCATGAATGGGCCCTCTTTCTCTCGTAGCCCCACAGTGCCCAGGAGGGCTGGGAGGCAGAAGGCTGAGCCAGTTCCTGCAGCCCACCTTTTCAAGGCTCCTGCCTTACAGAGGTCTGGACCAGGCAGCATCCTGCCTCCTAGAACCCCTAGGATTTCACTGACACGCATGTCCACACAAGCAGAACCTCTCCTGGCTGCCCACCGTGGCCCATCATGACTGAGGAGTCGGTAGAACCTCCTATAAGTATCTTTCCCTCCTCGTCTGCTCTCTGTCTTTATGAAGGGTACATATGGCTCTTGGCCTTGGCAGCCCGGCCCAGCTCCTTTCTCCACCAAATGAACTTCCCCTATATCCTTTATATGCAGCAACCCTTGTGCCCACAGAAATTTCTTACACCCTCTCACCCTTGCTCATGCTGCTCCTTCCTCCCCGTCGTCCTCCTTCACCTAGCCTTCTGCACCTAGCCGTAGGGCCCCATCCTAAGAAGAAATCTGGTTCCTCTGACGTAAGAAAGACATCTCTTCTTAGGCATCCTGTGGACACCGTCCATCATCTTGCACTGTCTGGGCTGCTGGGGATCACAGTGCCTTGGGTGGCAAACAGAACCCTCACCAGGCATCTAAGTCCCTCTTGCCCCACAGCGCTAGATTTGAGGCAACCTGAAGGCAACCTCTCTCCCTCCATGTCCCCACATGCAGTCCCCAGCCTTGACCAGCCATGGAGTGTGAGCAGACGTATGGGCCACCATGCCTCACTCCCCTGCTATCCTGACCTTCTTAGAGCCCCTCCTTGTAGCTCAGTAGCAGGAGAGATGGTTGAGGGAGGTCCATCCCCTCTGCCTATCACCCAGCTCATGTCCCACAAGCCAACCTGGGACCACACCCTGGAAATCCCCTCCAGTCTGAGAGCCATTCCCCCAAAAGTCTTCCTCTGGGTACCTGGCTATCTGCATGGGTCCCCTCACTTGGGTCACCCTAAAAATAGCCACACAGGGGTTTGTGGTGGCCATGGACCTTTTTAGACCAATTCATCCGTAAAGCAAAATTATGCTTAGTTCCCTGAAAAAAAAAATGGCCACTCTATTTCCTCATTAACATAATTGCAAACAGAACGGATCTTTCTTGATTTCATGTAAACAACAGATTGAAATGGTTTATGATCCTTGCAGGTACCGAATTAAGTTCTTACTTATGGTCTGGAAATTAATTACCCTTGCAGAGAGATAAATGTGAAAACTGTGTATTTTTGACAAGAAAATGAAGCAGCTATTGGCGAAAATGTAACTTAATCGTTGCAGAGAAAATTGTTTGTAAATTGGCTGCGTTGTTTGAACTCTCGCCTCTATGCTGTGGCCAGGGTTGATTTGTGTGTGCCCGTTTGCCTAATTTGGGACAGGGGAAGGGGTCGGAGGGGCCAGAAACAAGGCAGGAAAGAGAGGGGTAATGAGAGAGGGTACCATGTGCAGAAGGTATATGGAGTGGCAGACTGGGCACAGGTGGTCAGACAGCATGTACCTGGCAGATGGCATCTAACGCCTGCAGACAGCAGGGTCCAGGACTAGGGACAGCAGAGCAAAGGCCCTGGGACAGGTGAAACAGAAAGAAAGCAGCACTTCTGCATCCAAGTGAGGGAAAAGAGCCATGGGCAAGGGCCTTGCACTTGATGCCAGCACTGCCACTCTGTCCTGAGTGACAAGCTGAGCCCAGAGGTGTCCCTGCCATTATAATGCCAGTACTCTTTAGAATGGAATGGTGGATGGGACATTTAAGCATCTAAAGGCATTGTGTGTGTGTGTGTGTGTGTGTGTGTGTGTGTGTGTGTGTGTGTGT
>NW_026592636.1:899640-905016 GCF_907164565.1 Psammomys obesus
TGTGTGTGTGTGTGTGTGTGTGTGTGTGTGTGTGTGTGTGTGTGTGTTTTGGACGTGCAAGAGTGGTGGTGTGTGTTTATCCATATGAGTATGTGGCATGCCTCTGTATATGTGAGGATAATGCCTAGAGATAATACATATTTGTATATGTAAGCATGTGTCTGGTATGTTTGCATGTCTGAGGGTGTTGGGTGTTTGTAGGAGTTTTTAAACTTCACTTTGTTTGGGGTTCCTTAACCCTTCCAGCCCTCCAACTCTAGGTAGGAGAGAAAAGTTTGAAGGGAAAGGAGACATAGACCTCTTTAGATTTAGTTCCAGCTGGTTAGGGTCATCGGGTTCTTTGGGAAGAGGCCAGTCTCAGTCGTCAGGATATCCAGCAGTCCAGCAACAGCAACTGCAGCAGGACAAACAAGCAGCCTTCTTCCTCCTCCATCCGTCTCCTCGAAGCCCCCTCTGCTCTCTGGGCCCTAGTATTCATACCCTCTCGACGTCCTCAGAGTTAAACTACCTCCAGCTGGCAAAGACCATGCCCCTCTCTGAGGCACACTAGGCAAATCAGCTGTGAAAAAACTAAGGTAGTCCTATATCCTACACTTGGGACTAAAACAAAAACGTATTTACATAACATAGCTGAGCATTTAAAGATACCAAAACTTCCATTACAGGTGCTTCTGTATGAGTGTTGTACAGTAGGTTTGCATGTGCGGAGGTTAGAGGATTGTCTGTAGGACTTGTGTGTGTGAGAATCAGCTCAGGATGAGCTTGTGGTGTGCTGATGTTCTAAGCAAAGCTCCTTCCCCTATGTCCCCCAATCTCACATTCTTCTCAAGAGTAGAAATCCAAAGTTGGAGTGAGATGCCTTGTTCATTTAAACCAAGTAGAAATGAGTCCCTGTTTGAGAGCAGTGCTCAGGCCAGGGGCAGGGCCATGAGGGATGCGTTTCTGTGTTTCTGTCCTGAACTGCAAGGGTCACCACCCACAGGTGGTGATAAGTTCTTGTGTCCATCTGTGTGATAAAATCTTGAAGGCAAAGAGCTGGGGCCCAGATAGGCTAGGTCAGCTATCCAAGAGTGGCCTAAGTCTGGGGCCAGAAGAGCCATCTCATCTAGGGATGGGAGCTTCTGGGTCTTCTTTCAGGTGACCCTGCCCACCTGCCCACCTGACCACTCACCCAGGACTCTGTTGTGTTGAGACCATAGGCTCTCTGCTAGCCATCCAGTGGCCTCCTGGCTTTGGAATGTCTCTCTACCCACAGCCCTGGGGTTCCTTCTCTTTCTTGGAGAAAGAATCTGGCATTTTTTTCTGGGGAAGAGAGGGTACCAGATGAGGCTTCACAGAAGGCCCCAGGGTTCCCAGTGTATGGTTTACTTTTTTATACTGCTGTGACAAAATGCCTTATAAAAGAGAAACTTAAGGGAAGATTTTACTCTTGGGTAATGTTTAAAGAGGAGTACAGTCTGTTTTGACAGGAAGGCATGATGGCAGAAGCACGAGGCAGCTGGTCATGGTGCATCCCAAGTCAGGAATCAGAGAGAGATGAATGCTGGTGCTCACCTCTTCTTCTTTTTATTTGGTCTGTGACCCCGGCCCATGGGAAGGTGCCACCCACATTTGGGGTTGATCTTCCTTCCTCACTTAAACCACTCCGGAATGTCTTGAAGTGTGTCTCCTAGGTGGTCCAAATCTAGCCAAGTCATCAACAAAGATGAACCATTATGCTCAGTACCTGAGATCATAGCTTATCTCAGCAGGGGCCAATGCCCCCAGAGCAGGACCTGGGGTCTTCCACCAGGCACCCAAGGGAGACCAGGACCCACTGTCTCAATCTATAATGTATAAGGTCTGCCTAGAGATGGGGACCAGTTATAGCCCTTGTCCTCACTTTCCCAAAAAGCCCCTACCTGCCTGGGAGTCACTCTGCCATAAACTGTCTGAGATCACAGGCAACTCAGCATCCTGGAAGGCTCTGTTTCCTGTCTATGAAATAGGGTAGAAGACTTTCAACATGAAGGCAAGCAGGGCTCCAGAGTGGCCCTTCTCTGGCATGAAGAGCGACTCTGCCATCATTGCTGCACAGAAAGTTCAGCTAAGGGCCATTCTTTTATGCCTGAGCCTCGTGGACCCTTCTGAGCATCATAGGACACTGGATATTAGATATAGCCAGCAGAAGGATGAGCCCAGCCCTGGCTTCAGGGGTATCCTTGTCTCTATCCCTGCCCTCAGCCAGTGGGACCTCCCATATCCTGTTACTATCAAAGTCATCCCAAGGGGACTAAAGTAGCAGTTGCTAGGAACCTGGATCCGGAGAATGACACCCTCAAGTGGAAAAGGTACCTTTATGGGCCACCTAATGTCTGTATTAAACCCACAGGAGATTTGCCACAACATGAGCCCCCTTGGTCTTGGCACTCTCTTCCTGAGTTCTACTCTTTGGGATTGGTGGCCCTCACAACCACCATGACTTTCAGACATCATCTCAATGCCCCAGATTCTTCAAGACATGGGCAGACCACAAGGCAGTGTGGTGACAAATACCTAAAAATGCATATTCCCTGGCCAACCCTAGGGCTGCTGTTAGGGTCACAGAGAAGGCCTGACTTTTGTGTCACCCCATGTCAAAGACTCTCAGACAAGGTTCAGGAGATCAGCATGTAGAGGTTATCACCATCTGTCCAGGACCATGAACTAGAGAAGGAGTAGCCACTTTCAACCATCACCTTAGTATCCAAGAACAGGAAGGCTGCGGTCCACATCCAACCCTTGGCATACTGTAACATAGCCTTTACAGGCCAGAATGACCGTGTAAGCACCCTCAAGACAGGCCAAGAAGATAGGCACATTATCCCCTAGACTCCTCAAGGCTGAGCCCCCATCCCTAGCCTCCAGTCTTTACCCAATCGAACCTTAAGCAGAAAGTAGACAGGGTCCCTGGTCCAGTTGTACCAACAGTCATGAGGAGTGGCCAGCTGCTCATCAATGTGGCCTCCTGTAAAACCAGAGGCTGGGAAAAACAACTCTGCCAGCCCACTTGTGTTCCCCCATGGGGCACACCCAGCAGACCAGCCTTGGTCAGAACACTGTCCCATAACTATGCTCAGTCAAGAAACAGAGTTCTCAAATGAGTGAGGGTTTCCTGAGGGGTCAAGGCAATGTGGGCAGAAGCAGAACATCCTAGGCAGGGCTTCCTTGGCTGAGGGTGAGACAGGAACTGGAAGCCTTAAAGATGGGCAAGGGGGGGGGGGGAATATGATGATGATGATGATGATGATGATGACGTCTGTAGTATAAATAAAATGAGGCTTCCTCTGTACTCCAGTGTCCTGCAGACCCCAGAGAACACATCTACATCTTGAGGGTTTGGGGGGTATTCACATAAAGTCGCGGTGCACCACCTTGCTCTTACAAGCTCTGGCAAGCTGTGGGGACATGGGACTTAAAGAGATGCCCGCCAGGCCTCAGGGACACAGGATTAGGCCTGTGCCCCTCTACCAACCCCCTTCCTGCTGCCTGCCCCAGCCTGCCCGCCCAAGCCTGCCCCCTGAGTGCCCGGAGCTACAGCTTGCCTGGACTTGCCTACAAGCTCCTGGGGCCCCCTTTCCTCTCAGAATACCCGGCTCCTCTCCCAGCCCAGCCTTTCTCCTTCCCACTCATCTCCCATTCAGTCCCAGAAGCTCCCACCTGCTACCCCTGAGAATCTCAGGGTCAGCTCTCATACACATGGGCTATTCAGAGCTGTACTGCAGCCGTTGCCTGTAGTACCTTGGATCACCTACCCCCATCTGCCCCACTCAGCCCTATTCACAGCCTCAAGGGAAGGACAGGGTTTTGAGGGGTCAAGACCAAAGGGAATAATGAACTACTCAAGGCAGGGGCGAGTGTGCTCTGAATGGAGACAGAACCTGAATCCATTCTGCATTAATAGAAGCACTACAGATGTCATTCATTCTCTGTGGTGGCTGCTGGCTGATAAGTAGATACAAAGAACAAAAAAATGTTTACAGGGACAAGAGTAACCACAATGCAGCAGAGACAAGTGCCCGCTTTCAGTCAGCAATGCAAACACCCTGAGCCCATTGGCAGGCACAGATCTCCAAGAACCTCACATTCTGGGTCTCCTGCAACATTTCACTGAAGGGAAATTGGGAAAATCACTGTACACCTGTGGCCTTGTCACCTGTAGACCCCGCTGTATGCTGGGAATGGGGCTTTACTTTGACTTTCTCCCTAAACAGTCAATGCTGTTAGGACCACACGGGTTTGTGCTATTGCTTCTCCCATATCAGATGTGTTATGACATGTGGCACCAGGTGGCCCTGGAGACAAATCCCCACTGTGTGATTGTGGCTAGAGTTTCAGTGTCCTCAGACATGAGAAGGTACCCAGAGTGCCATCCGTTCCCTACTGGTGATGGCAGATGACTGGTGCAAGGTGAACAATTCCCACAGACTTTGGGCTCCTAGGGTCACAGACGGCTGCTGGTCCTTTGGCGCTGACTGGAGCAGCCCCCCTCATTATTATTCTTCCTAACTGCTTTCATCTTTCTAGGCAGCTCTGTTGTCTCAGGAGCCAGCCAAGGGGCCATGGGTGGTTATGTGGATGAGGCCATGACAAGTACGCGGCTCTGCTCTAGTCTTCGGCTTCCCACCTCATCTCACCCAGTACCATTTCCAGTTTGGCTAAGGGCAGCAGTCATGCTGGTACCAATCAGCCATGTTTGCCCAGCCAGCCTGAGTTGAGATCAGTCCCTGCTTTGACAAGCTATTAACAGCAGATGGACATGCCCACTGGTCTCAGAGGGTCAGGCTGAGCCTGATTGATAGCTTGGACTGACAGCTGGAAGCAGAGCTTTGTCTCTAAAGGAGAATGAGTTCACAGATGCTAGGGGCTGTCACAGAGTCCCCTGAAGCTCCAGCCTGGCTGGCAGAGCAGAGAGGCCCTCTCTGTTGGCCAGGCTGCATCAGACAGCAAGCCATGATGAAGAAAGGCTATCTTTAGTCTATAAAGTCTCCAAATCTTTGGGAACACGCAGTGAGAAGGTCCAAGACTGAAGAAGTACGTCTTATCCCATCCACCTGCTGGAAAAAAAAAAAAAAAAAAAAAAGGCCAGAAAAACACAGTCCATGGACCTGATCCAGCCTAACACCCGTCTTTGTAAGTGAAGTTTTATTAGAACAGTTACACCCACTCAAAGATATGCTAGCTCTAGCAGTTGGCATGTTTCAATGATAGGTTTGACAGTCCTCAACTTACAGCATGACTGAGGGTATGAGCATGATGCATGTCAGTAAGAGCTGTACTCTGTATGCGTGTCTGTGTGTGTGTGTCCGTGTATGTATGCATTTATGTATATATGTGTATGAATCTGTGTGTATGAAT
>NW_026592636.1:905026-923410 GCF_907164565.1 Psammomys obesus
TATGTATGCATTTATGTATATATGTGTATGAATCTGTGTGTATGAATCTGTGCATGTGTGTGCATTATGTATGTGTGTATATTTGTGTATTGTATGTATATGTATAAGTGTCCACAATGTGTGTATACACATGAATGCACATGGCCATTATACTTTAGATTTTGGAGTTGGATTCTCATCCTGAACTGTGGTTATTCAATTCTATCTTTAGGTGCCATGCAGCTTCAGGAACAGTTTTCTTTCATTTCTCTACCTTCCAGGGTGAGCCTCAGCCCTCTGCAATATGCTGCAGCTAAGCTATGGTATCGTGGGTCTGTGCCTTTCCAGCATATGATGGGCTTTTCAGATGGGACCCTGCCATCACAGTAAGAGAACTGGGCTTGCACAGAGATCACGTGGCTCACAACAGAGCTTCACTTTATTTTATTTTATTTTTTTTTTTTTTTTGCTCTGTTCTACAAAGAAGCAAAAGCCACCATGACAATGACACTGAGGCAGCAGGGGACAGTGAGCCCATGCTGCTTCCAAGATTATACTGATGAAATGTGTCCAAGGTACAGATCATGCTTCCCTGACCCTGCGCCCCTTTCCAGGACTCTGTCCCCAGTCAGAGTTGCTCAAAGAGTTATACGCAAGCAAGTCAGTAATAGCCTTGTTTATCACAGAGAGGGATCAAAAAGAGACTGCAAGTCTTCATTACCCAGTGGTTGGCTGTGTTACACCTAGCATGCCTTCAAGGTGTCCTTCAGGGACCATAGGAAATGCTCAGGTACATAATTTCAGCAGGGAAGGCAAGTCCCACATTAAGAGTGTGTGAACATACTGTAACACCATGTAAATGGTGCCCAACCTCATGGGCCATTATTTCTGTTGTACAAAATTTCCGTCATGAGTGTCCTACTTAATAAACATCAAATATGGACTAAGAAAAAAAGGAGCAAAGAAGGGTGGTGTTGGGGGCCCCTGCTGAAACCCACTCAACCTTTCCATAGTTACATTTGAATTTATTGCTGATCTCTGAATTGTCAAGGGCCACCCCAGGCTTCTGTGAAAAGAGGAACCTCCCTGTCAACAGTATGGAGAAGGGTGGGTGACTCTCAGCAGGAGACCCATGCTAGACAGGTGGCCTGGGACCCACTTGTCTGTCCCCCACTTGTTGCACCAAGTGGCCCAAAACCAGATGAACTAGCCACTCTGCCTATTGGCCATCAGTGTCACCACCATCCAGGGAGATGGCCCCTGGCCCACTCTGAGCTCACTGTGCTGACATACTCATCCCTCCGTTCATGTTCCCCCCCCCAACCCCTTTGTGGTGTCCTCCTGTTTCCTCATCAGAGTCCCTGGTGTTCCGGGGCTCCACCCTTGATTGTGCAAAGGCTCTGATCACCTGTTAGGGTTCTCTTCATCAGTATTTGTCTGCAGCAGAGCCTGCAGCTGATGCCCCCATTTTCTTGCACCTTAGAGCTGATACACTCCCAACATCAGGGTGAAGTCCCTGCCCGAGTGCTGGCCATGACCCTCAGGCCTCCAGTCTCTGACCAGCCTGTCACTGGTAGATGTGCAAGAGGGAGAGAGGGCTTACAGTGGCAAAGCAAGGGAGGTGGCAAAGCCAAGCAGGGTCCCGAGATGAATACAGCTCTCTCAGCAGCAACCCCCCACCCCAGCTCCCACCCAGCTCCACAGCCCTGCCGTCACCACACAGGGCCAATGCTGAGACTCTCAGCTCCTCCCCAAGGCGCCAGAGTTTCCTTGTCACAAAATGAAGTAAATGGGACAATTAAGGGGGGCCACTTCTAAATTGCTGCTTTAACCCATTTGGAAGTCTGCTAATTATTCTCTTGAGGAAAGAAATGCAGGTTCATTATTTTAATGAGCTTTGGGCAAAATATTTCATCGAGTTTGACAAGCCGCTGCGACTCCTTCAGAAAGGGGCTTGTCTCTGAAAGGCCTCTCACCCTACTTAGAGCTAATTGGCCTGGGGTCTTCCGCCCCGGTGCTGTGTGTATGCTATTTTAATTCATTTATGAAAAGCCCCTGCTTTGATGTCCAGGACCAGATAAGGACGGGAGAGGACGGCCAGCTAACGAATAGGCCTGTGCACCCGGCCAGCCGTGCGGGGCCTCCTCGGCCGCCCTGCTCTGGGCCCAGGGCCAAGGCGATGTCATGAAATAACTGTACAAACAGTCCTGCCTAAAAAATATGCTTTTGTTTCACTAATAAATCTCTCCTTGGAACATTCCCCGCAGGCCCAGGGCTCTCCTCAGCCCAGCAGCCGGCCTTCCCGCTCAGTGCATGTCCCCAGATCCACCCCAGGGACACACGCATACATGAGCATACACACAGGCCCAGTGGCAGACATGACACAGGCCAGGGAGTGCCCTGCCCTTCCCTCCCTCACCCACTGCTGAGCCTCCTACTCTGAGCCATGCCCCAGCCCCCTTCCACCTCCAGCTGCCCCTCCTCCCCCTCACTTCCTCCCACTCTCTCCAGAACCCTCTCTCTCCTCTCTCCATCTATCACACTCTCTCCACAGCCCACCACTGCTGCCCACCCCATTCCTGGGCCCCTGAGACCCTCTTAAGGAACGCACAGCCTGGAGCCAGCAAACCATGATCCCTCCGCTCTCTGAAGCTCTCTGCCTATCCTTGCTTACTCTTCCTCAGTGTGACTTTCTTTGGTCTCGAGGCCTAAGGGATGCATGATGGCACTTCTGCCTGGAGCACAGAGGGACCTGGGTACTGACTCTAGGGAGACAGAGGAGCCAACTTGCCTCAGTCACCATTCTGGCTGAGATGTCATACTTGGTCCATTCTCCACACAGTGAGTTCTGCTGGCCCTCGAGAATCAGTGTGGCCAGCTCAAGCTTAGGCACTTCTGGGGCCTGGCAACTCTCCAAGCTTCCCCACCCCCTCCTGGCTCCCTGCCCTTGTCTCAGGGGCATCCCTTCACCAGGGCTCTCTTACTAGCCACCACCCACTAGGATTCCCCAAACTCCCTGCCCCCTTATCTCCCCTCATCCCATCTCTCACCTGGCCCTGAGCTAGTTCCCCATCTTGAGGTCCCATCTGTCCTCATCCCATGCCCCTGCCTCACTGCAGCCCCTGGCAGTGGTTGGAGCATGGTTATAGAAGAGAGGGCCAAGTTTGCAGCCCCCATGAGCCCCTTGGCATCTCAATTCCCTCATCTAGAAGACGATAAGAACACTTCCTCCAGGCTCATGGGCTACATTACCTGGAACCCTCCCTGCTGAGCACCTGGCCCAGTGCCCGGCACGTGGCAAGTGGAAGCACCTGCTTCCGCCTCCTCTTATGGGCACCACTTCGGGCACTGTCAGGGATCCATTCTTCCCGCTCACAGCCAGGCACCACACTGAGGCTAGAGGCTATCTACTTGGGCATCAAGGGAGAATCCCAGGCTGCCCACGGTCTACTCGTTCCTTCCCACAGTCCCTACTGAAGCCCCTGCTATGTCCCAGGCAGCAGACAGTGCTGGAGGTGCCACAAGGACAGGACAGAGCTCCTGGCATTACGGAGCAGCCCCTGGTCAAAAATACACCACGTAATTACAGACTGGGAAAATTACCATGTGTAGAGACAGAGCAGGGCACTGTGCCGGGAGGGTGCCGGGAGGAGCCAGGGTGGTCAGGGAAGACCTCTGAGGGAGGGGCATCCAAAAATAGTGTGCTGAGATGCTATTAATAGGCCTCAGTGAAAAGCCAAACAGAAGAAAGCAAAAGAGGACCCAGACCTCCACAGGTAATTGTTATTCATGTCAAAAGTGGAAGGGGATGGATGATTGACACCTACACATACATACATACATACATACATACATACATACATACATACATACATACATATATACATACATACTTACATACATAGATGATAGATAAATGGATACTTAGATATGATCATGAAGATAGAGTATTGATAGTTGATAGATGATATACCAAGAGAATTTGTTCTCTTTAAAAATTCTAGCAGTACAACAAGGTTTTAAAAAGAAAAGTGAAAATTGTTATACTCCTCTCCCTTTCCTAAAGAGAGTCCTTGTTTCTCCAAAAAGACCCATCTTCAACATGAAATAAACAGCACTGTAGATAATTCTTCTCATTATTAGGGTGCAGAAAAGAATGCATGGACAGATGGGTGAGTGGATGGACATGCATGTGTAGAGAGCTGGAGGACTCTACACGTGCGTGGGTGGATACATGGGAGGTATGTGATAAGGTGGGTGAATGGGCAGATGGATGTGTGAGCGGGTGGTTGACTGAGGAGACAGGCTGAAGGGTGGATGGGTGGATGGATGGATGGATGGATGGATGGATGGATGGATGGATGGATGGACTGGGGCATGGATGAGTGGAAGGATGAGGAGATGAATGGCTATATGGATGATGGGTGAGGGATGAACAGACAGATGGAAGGAGGAATGGATAAATGGGTGAGTGGGTGGATGGCTTGATGAATGAATACTTGTGTGCACGAGTACAAAGGTGGATGAAGGAATGTACAGAAGGGCAGGGTAGGTGGACAGATTAACATATGGATATATAAGTCTATGGATAAAGGGACACACCCCAGCAAGAACTATCATGTTTGGCTTTATAACTTTCGAATCAATTGTTTTTAACAAAGCAAATGAGAAGTGAAGTGAACTGGCTGAGTTCAGGTAAATGTATCTCCCCCACAGGAAAATGTCACTCCCAGGTTATGAGGGAAAATACTATAAAATGTGGGAGGTGGGATTCACCGTGGGGTTGCAGTCTTAGTTTTCCATGGTAGCCAGCTCTACTGTAGCTGAAGGCTGTTGTCCGCCCTCTGTGTGTGTTCTTCCTGCTATGGCTATTATGGTGATGTTGATGGAGGCTGTGACATTTGCAGTCAGCTCTGAGGCCCAACTCATCGCTCATCTCAGTTCTATGCAAAGCTGGAGACAGGCTCAAGCTTACCACACTCCACTGGACAAATGCATTCCTTTCAGTTCTTGGCATTTGGGGGGCTGTTTGTTTCTTTGTTTGGGGGGATTGTGGGGTCTAGTGTGTTTATGTATATTTCCATCTATTTGTACACACATGCACATGTATGTACATGTTCATAGGATGGTTCATGTGTGTTTGTGGGTATGCGTACATATGTGCATGTGTTTAGAGAGGCCAGATGAAAACTTGGGTATCATTCGTCGGGAGCTTAGTTTTTGAGACAGGCCTGGAATGCGCCAAAAAGGTTAGGCCAGCTAGCCAGAAAACCTTAGGGGTCCACCTTTCTCCTCCTACCCAGTGCTGGCATCACAGGTGCATGCCAATCTCTCTCTGTTTTGTTCACGTAGGTTCTGGGACAACTCAGGGTCCCATGTTTGACAGCAAGCACTTCACATACAGCTGTCTCCCCAGCCTTCATTTTGGCTTTGACTTATCTTCTGATGAGACAGAGTTCTTCCTCAATACCTTCTCTCAGAAGACCCCTCAGTTCTTGCCTACTTCCCACTGCTCCCCATTCTATTCATTCTTTGGGCTTATTATTCCCATTGCCTGGGTGTCCAGACTGATGCCTACTTTCTCAAACACCCTTCATCCACATTGCCCCAGACTTCTCCCTCCTCTTGCTTTAACTAGCATTTATTTTCTCCAGAGAGATCTTGATTAACAACTCCTAGTTTGGGTGTAAAGCTGCCTGGATCTCATACCTCCTACCTGTCTCCTTTCTCTTAGGAGACTTCAAGTACCTTTATAATAAATATGTGGAAGATCAGTGTTCTGTATTCTGGGTCCTGAAAACATCTTCATTATACTACCATGCCTTGTTGATAACTTAGCTGGGTATAGTATTTCAAGCAGGAAAGGCTTTTTCTTTAGAACTTTGAAGACCTGGTCCCATGGTCTTGTAGCATCCAGTCTTGGCAGCTTATTCATGTGCCTTCTTACCTGCCTCTCCTTTCTGTCTCTCTCTCTCTCTCTCTCTTTTCCTGAAAGTTTTTAGTAGCTACATTCTTGTGTTAAGGGTCTACATTTCCTGGCCAAATTACTCTGTGGGTAACTTTAATCACTGGTTGCTCTAAAAATATGTTTTGAGTCCTTGAGTTCTGGAAAAATTCCTTTTATTATTTATGATCATTTTCTTTACACAATTATTTCTGATGTATCTTTCTAGAAAGCCTTTTGATAGGGTTAAAGACATTTCTAATGAGGCTTTCATACCCTTCAACATTTCCTTTCTATTTTCTGGGATTCTGTTTATACAGTGCTGCAAGCACTTTATCTACAGCTATCTTTCTACTCTTCACTTTGGTCTTGACTTGTCTCTATTTTTGACAGCCCAATTTTTGACAATCAACAGCATGTCCTGCCTTCTAATATTCCATGGCCTACAGGGCCCAGGAGCTTCTATGTCTTTCTAGGGATTCCCAGCATGGCTTATATATCAACAGACCTCCTCTCTCCAGATATTCCTAGACCAGACTCGCTGGCTGAGCTCAGCTGTGCTGTGTTCCTGACAAGTGCTAGACTTTCATCAGGGGAAGTTTTCTGAGTCTCAGTTTTCTTATCTGAAAAATAGATGTGGGATAGTGCCTGAGTCCCAGCCCATCAGCTTTTCTGAAGACAAGTTGAGTAATGATGAGCTGCATCTCATAGGTGCAGGCTTAGGAGCCCTAGATACTACCACTGTAGCCACTTGGATGACCTTGAAACCCAGGCTGCTCAGAGCCCCGTAGTGGCATAGGCTATCCCTAGGAAATGACCTGACACAGCAGCCCCAGGATCTGCACGCAACACCATCTGAGTCCCACCTTTACATTGTCCTTGCATCACCTTCACTGCATTGACTGGCCATTAGCTGGCCCAGCATGGTCCCTCTCAGCTACTGCCTCCTTCAGAAAGCATCCAGATACCCTGCCCCTTGCACCAGACCTCAGCCTCTAGAAATATGGTCTTCACGTTCTCACACACACATATTCTGTTTCCAAGGATAGAAATCCTGCCTCTAAAACTTGTCTGAGTGGTAATGTCATGTGTTGACTCACACAATTGAAAGCCACAAAGACTATAGCTTTAGGTATAGTCTTGTAGCAAACATCATAGCTTTCAGGATTTATCCCTGGCCTCAGTGTCTCTCTGTGGTGACCAATGGCTGTCAGTCCCAGATTCACAACCTTAAAGGTCACTACTACAACTTCCCTACATACCCAGAAAATTAACACCAGCTAACACTTCCTGGCAAGCCTGAGCCACAAGCCCAGTACCTATTGTGATTGGCAGAAATAGCTGTACTCCGTACCTGCCTCAGAGTCCTGCACCCAGCCTGAAGTTTGGGGAATCTAAGGAAGGGGTCGCCCAAAAGAAGGGGTTTTGCTAGCTCTGGTGGACTGAAGAAGTGCCAATGGCCATGGCAGATGCTACAGGGGATAGTGACCCTCCTGTCTCCTTCCCACACAGAAACAGTAGTTCCAAGCAGGTACAGATCCACTGCTGTAATAATACAACCCCAAACATGGCAGCCCACGAGGATGAATTATCTCCCACAATAGGCATATAGAGTCCAAAATGCAGCCTCCTCTCTTCCTTCCTCCCAATGGCAGGGCTCTGTTTCCAGTCCCACCCCTTATGGTGTGCCCACCTAGGTCGTAGGTGTGGGAGACATGATTGAACCACCGCTTGCCCTGCTCAGTCATCCTGTTCTTCCCACCATGGTCTCTGCCAGGGCCAGAAGGGCATTTCCGGCAGTCAGGAACAGCATGTACAGAGAGACAGAGTTCTTCCCCATCCCAAGGGGCACCCCGGCTTCCACTCTCCCCCCACATTCCTGTCTCCATGCAGCAGCCAGAGGGATGTCTAAAACATAAACCAGACCCACGGCACTCCCGCTCATGGCCTGTCGGCCTCCCTCCTCCCTGGAAAGCAATTCCAGTGCAGCCCCACCCCTGGCCAGACAGTCTCCCCAGCAGCACCTTCCTGAAGTTCCTCTCACCCCTGGGCCCCTGCAAGAACAACCCTGACGTCAAGCTACAACAGCCTCATGGCCATATGAGAGGCACCCCAGCCCCTTTCTGGCATGCTGTGCCTTCACTGCCTTGGGTTTCTGAATCCAGCACCAGTCCAGTTTTGCCATCTAACCCACCATGCCTATGCTTGACTTGGGGGCTCTGCTTCCCCACTGGAACAGAAGCCATTCATGTTATAGCTCTGTGCCTGCACAAAAACCTAGCATAAAAAAAAAAAGCCAGAGGAACTCTCACCTTCCCCTGTTGTAGCAGTCACCTGCCTAGAGATGAGAACCAGCCCTGAGAATGGGCAGTAAGCCACAACACCTACTTCTGAGTCGCAGCCTCTGGCTGCAGTTAGTTGGGAAGAGTATGCACAAAGAAAAGGGCTGTATTATGCCCAGAAGACAAAGGGGTATCCGTGGCCACCTTGACTCATGGCAGCCTACGTCATATGTCTGTACACATCTCCATTCAGGAAACACTGGATCCCATGTTTGTGACGCCTCCTTTCCCAACAAACCCAACTTCCTATTTAACTAGCTCTCCTAGAAATGACGCCATCTAATCACCCTGACTTAACCCACTTCCCTATGCCTAGTTACCTAGCCCCGAAGATACCCTATCCCTGTCTTCATAGTCGTAGTTGATCTGAGCCCATCACCACATGAATGTGTACCTTTTTGATAGGGACAGGGGCTCAAGAGACAAGAGAAGGAACAGAGAGAGGACTAGTACTTTGGTTGGTCTTGTTTTATTTTTAGTCGTCACTCCAAGACCAGTGACTGTGTCATCCACACCATTTGATCTTGTTGTTGCTGCTGCAAGATACACAAGAGGCAGCTGCAGTGCAAAGAATGGAGGCAGGCTGACACAGCCTTGTGGGGAGAATATGAATGGACTGGATGAGTGGACTGACAGATGAGCCCACAAGTGAGAGGAAAGAGGAAGAGACAGCTGAATAAAGGGATACAGGGTAGGCAAATGGATGGCTTGATGGATGATACATAGATAGATGATAGATAGATAGATAGATAGATAGATAGATAGATAGATAGATAGATAGATAGATAGATAATTGAGTAAATGGATGATGGCTGAACAAGTGAGTGACAGATGAATGGAAGTGGAAGGATGAATGGATGAAAGATGGCTAGATAGACAGGTGACAAATGGATGGATACATGGATGCATGGATGCATGGAAGGCAATGCATGGTAATGGGCCAATAGACAAATGGGTAGGTATATAGATGGATAGATGATAAGTCAACTTTATGTTTCTTTAAGAATTCCTGAGGGGGGAAAAAAGTAACTCAAAAATAAGAAAGAATTGTTTTGGAGGCTTCAGTGTACAATGACTTGGTGCTGTGGTTTGTGGGCTGCTATAAGGCAGAACATCATTGTTGTAGGAGCCTCTGGTGGGGACAGAGTTGTTCCCCTGTAGCAGCCAGAGAGCAGAAAAAAAGACAAGAAGGGGCTCGAGACAAGATATCACCTCCAAGGACCCACTCCCCTCAGCTGAGTCCCACCTCATCAGTGCTCAGGACCTTTCCTCAGTCTACTCAAATTTAGGATACATCATGGATTTATCTATCTGTGAGGGCATTACTTTACCCCCAAGCCCCACATCTTCAACACATGAACCTTTGGAGGACATTTCAGACCCAAACCTTACTAAAATTAGTGAGGGACCAAAGGATGCTACAAATAGGTCATACCTTAAACATGGATGGCCAGCTATCTCCAGGACCCTGGTCTCAAGGCTACTCAGGAGGTGGGAATCAAGCTAGCATGCTCTTTAGAGGCCTGTACCTGGAACAACTAGACCTCTAGGAGGGACTGCCTGTGGGTTTGGGTAAGGCAGCCTAAGGTCCTGAGGTAGCTCTGAATTCAGTGGCCCTTCTGCAGGAGCCTTGCTTTCTGTAGACTAGTTCTACCTCAGGCTCCCACCCTCATTCCCCTTCTAGAACCTCTCGTGGTATGAACATGGTTGCCAACACCCAAATGATGGATTCCTGGGACACCTATGTTAGGGTCACAGGAAGCACCATGATGACCCAGTCACCAGCTGGCAAACAGAAAGCCTGAAGACCCCTGTACTGACCATACCTAAGACCATACTGGTTGGAGCTGTGCTGCCCCTCCCTTCACACACCCCAAGTCCCTGGCTGTAAGCCCCTATCCCGCCACAGGCAAGCTGTATAAGGGTCACCAGGCTAAGTCCAACAGCTGCCTGTGCCTCTGAGTCACCACACCTGCTAGGGTACAGGCAACCTGGGGAGCAGGCCAACTGGATACATTCCTTGGTAGGCAAATCCTGGGCATTGGGGAGCCCTAACATATACACAGCCCTGGGCAATGGGGCTTTGAGATTGACATGAACAGCTGGTGCTAGAATTTGCAGGAAGTTGAGCTACTAATGAAAGGATAAGAACCAGGATTGGGGTTAGCCTGTATTGGGGTTATAAGGTTCAAAACCACAACATATAGAAAGCTCCCAGGAGGGAGCTCTTTCTTGTGCCAAAGATTCATAGTGGGAATCAAGGGATGGGAAGTCTAACAACTCAAGTGGGAAGGGAGATCCCAAAGGCAGAGGTTAAAAAGTAGAGAACTACTAAGTGCTGGAGACAGTGTACTAGAGACAGGACCTCTTCTCTGTGTCTGGAGAGTGTCTTCATGGTTTTTTGACAAAATGAAGGCTGTATTTATAGACTGGCCAAAACATCCAGCCCTCTGTGTATCTACCCCTGAGTGGGGACCAGCTCTGTGGATCCTCATAATGGCTAAAAAATCCTCATAATGGCTGACCACAGACTGCCTGTCATGGTGAGGGGACAGGAGGCCCCATCATGGCAAAATTGCTGACAGTAGAAAATAGGTTCACTATGGAGTCAAGTCCTTGACTTGAGGAGTGACTATGATGGGTTAAAAAGCAGTCTATTGTCTATTTCTGGAATATTCCAGCATGTTCCCTTCTCATTCCTGTCACCCTGCCTTGACTCTTCCTGAGATCCGGCTCTCTACTGACACCCTCTTCTAGCTTGTGACCCTAGAAGGTTCTTGCTCATAAGAGTTCCCTTTTAGGGCTCCTGCATCACTGTATGACACATGTGGTTGTGGTACTTGGTTACTTCCTATCCCCACCACAACCCCAAAGGTCACCTGGGGAGGTCAGTGCTTTACTGAAGGCTATGTGCTGCCTGTCCCTCAATACCTCAGCTAGATAGTTCTTGTTTGTTTCCATGAATAAACAGTTACATATCTGCCTACCACTGCTAGACCCTGGGAAGTGACAGTTTCCTGCTCCTGGAAGTCCCTTCTAATACCTTAGTTCCTATCCCTAGAAGACACTGAAGCCTCAGGATGGCAGGCAGCCACAGACAACCAGGCCTGGTAGCACCAGCAATACTCCAGAATCAGCCCCTTGCTCATCCTGGTCTGGCCTAATTCATAGCAGAGGCCCATAGCTCTAGTCCACATGGGCTCCTGCACACACCCTTCCAAGGGTTAAGGCAGGAGCTCTCCACACTGCACATTTGCTTCTGAGCTGAATGGTCTCGGCAGTGGCCCGGGCGCCAGCATTTTTGTGGTCACAGTCAGATGTTTTTAACCACGTTGGATGGAACCCATGACGGGTCTTTCCGTGGTTTTAGCCAGATTCTGAACACTACCTTAAAGCCCCGTCACACCCCAGGATGAGGGCTGTGATAGTGCCCAATTCCTCCAGCTTTATACAGATGTGGTCCCCACATACCCAATAAGAAGCTGACCCTGGTAGTTGTGGGCAGGAAGGCTAGGCCAGGCCTCTCCGTCTATGTTGACATCATGAAAAAGCAGGTCCTAATCTTGGTGACTGGCACCTGGGATCCCGCCTTTGGAAGATTCTGACATGGAAGGCTCTGCAGATGGCTGAGGCCCATGGCATCATCTTAAGTACTAACGGGACCATTCCCACTCCACAAAGGCTTGGAGCCAACCTGGGCAAAGGGAACTGTGGTTATAGACCCAACCAGGGCCCCTTCCCTTACTGGGTTCCTCCTGGAGTTCAGCCCATCCTCCCTGACAGGGGCCAACTACTAGACTTAAGCACCCAATCCTGAGGATACAAGTGGCATCCCATAGTGGGATGCTGGACTTAGAGTCTAACATGTTTTATTTATTTTTTATACGAATATATATTTTTGCATACTTGTTTCATACTTTTTGTTTTGTTTTTTTTAAGATAGTGTCTCACTATGTAGCCCTGGCTGTCCTGGGATTCACTATGTAGACTATGTTGGCCTTGAACTCACAGAGTTCCACATGCCTTTGCCTCCCAAGTGCTGATATTAAAGGCATGTGCTGCCATCACCCACTAACCTGTTTTAGAACCCTCTATACTGACTGACACGGCACAGTCAGTAAATGCTTACCACATAAGCGTGCATGAAGGTCTGAGTTCAATCCCCAGGACCAAAGTTTAAATTTTAAAAACAAAACAAAACAGCCAGGAACAGAAGTGGCACAACCCTGCAATCTAGGCCTTGGGAGGCAAAAACAAGCAGCTCCTGAAGCTTACTGGGAGAGCCTGCCTAGACTAATCAGCGAGTTCCAGACCAGTGAGAGACCCAGTTTCAACAAACAAGGTGGGTGGCGCCTGAGGAGAGACACTCAAGGTTGACCTTTGGTCTCTGCACACTGCACATAAATCTATAGGCGCACACACTCCTCCCTAAAGCTCCCCCTCCCCACTAGGCACTCAGCAGCTCTGTAGAAATTGGGTTCATTTGCATTTTAAAGACCTTGAAAAGGGACCCTTGAGAAACTAAGCAATGTCTAAACACCTTTCATCTCCCAGAACTTTCTTTCAGAATATGCACTGATATCTAAAACCCACCCTCCCTGCAAGAAATAAGACTGTCTAAAACACCCACCTACCCGTCTGCACCACACATTCACACTGTTAAATCCCAGCATCTCTGGATTAATATGCACCAAAACTGCCTGCCTTCCTTGCCACTCTCAGGTCTGTCTGTTTTTCCCTTCAAGTAAGATAGTGAAGCATGTGGAAATTGGGAACAGTGTACTAGGGCCTAGAATCATCTGTGGACACATGTGTTCATTTTAGGGCCCTGGGGCTATACCAGCCAAAGCACATGCTCAGAGCCAGGCATACTTCATGGTCCTGTGGACACCCTCTGAGTCTGCCCAGTGCAGAGTGCCCAAAAGCCCTCAGAAATGAGAAAGAGGCCTTTCAGACTAGAGCACAGAAGCGGGATACTTTGACATATGTCACCATGTGCCTGGGCCACTTGGCTTGGCTACCCGAGCAAAGGGCTGAGAGAGTGCCCCCTTTGTCCGTTCTTCACAAATGCCGTGTATCTACTCCACACGTGTGCACACGGCTCAGAGGCTTTTCCCCTTGGAATGCAGTCCCTTCCACCTCCAGTTGTCCCCTAAGCAGATCAACTGCTAAGCCCTGAACTCTCCCACCTGTCAGGTCCTTAGCAGCAGCTGCCCAGAGCTCCTGTACCCAGGCACCACTGGATGACCACCCCTCCAAGCTGGCCAGGCCTGCTGTCAGCTGCCAGGGAAGCCCTCCATCCTTCCCAACAGGTGTCCCTACAACTGCTGGAGGATGGCTTAGCTAGGCAGCTATTCCACTGCCCCAGGCCTGCAGGATGATGTCAGATGGGTAGGCCACTTACCACTTTGGAAGAAGGTAGCAGGAAGGATCCAATGTACCCCCACAGAAATTATTGACACTAGAGGACCCCCACGTCAGTCATATACTCAGCTCAAGCTGAGTTGGGTTAGACCTTTCTGCCCCTTTCAAAGACCAACTGGACATTGGCCAGGAAAGTTCGGCCCTGCAGGGTGTATGTGGTGGGGGGTTGGGGGGTGTCTTTCCCTGGCACTCATTCAGCCTTTGACCTCTGTCCACCCAACATTGCTCAAACACCCTCATGTCCCAGGCTCCCCAACAACAGACCTGAGCGGGATGGCTACTGCCATTTGAATTATCGAAGAGGACCGGCTAATCAAGGGCGGGGGGGGGGGTGGAGAGGTTATCTCAAAGTGATAAGCAGCACCAGCCATGTGGCTGGCCACATGCTGGGCTATAGACAGGGAAGGACAGCAGAGTACAGAAGGAACAAGCCCCACTGTCTTATCCCTGAGGGGACTGTAGTCTCCACGTGGAAATAGAGGTCTTTATGAATCACACTGGAAACAGGAGCCTGGAGCTTTCCTGACCTAGAACCTTCCACGTATTCCTGAGAGGGACCCTACCTAGTCTTGACTATGCACATGACTTAGCGATAGGAATTTATTCTAAGGACTGTGTCGTTGGACAGTTCCATCACTGTGTGAACTTCTCAATAGTGTGTTCCTACTCAATCCAAGACAGCTACGGTGACACTAAGTAATAGAAGCTAGTATCTAGACCACCACTACATATCAGAAACATCCCTTGGTGGTATAGGACCATAGGCTGTTAAGGTCCATCTGTTCATGTCTTTGGGGACTTATATTCAGGCCTCATTTGGATCTAGAATTTTCTTGTGTTTCTGTACCTAGCTCTAACTCTGGTTTTGAGTTAAATGTTTTCTGTGTCAACCTGGGCCCTGAAGCATCGTGTATGGATATAATCTGCTTTTTTTAAATACCATAAAACTAACTATAAAATCTGGTCTAGAGGTGAGTAGATGGTAGGCACCATGATTTCTCCAGTGGCCTGTGCGATTTAAAATTTTCTACTTTATAAACCATGTTTATCCATTTTTATACTGAATATCATTTTAAGTTTTCAATTTTATTGATATAAAATGTCTATCAGCACTAGGTTTGGTGGTACATCCCCGTGATCTCAGCACTGGGAAGCTGAGGCAGGAGGACCAGGAACTCAAGACCAGGCTGGACTGCCAAACAAGACCTTGTCTAAAAATCAAACAGTGTTTCATAACCAGCAGCAAGCAAACAACTTCCCTCCGTGCTGTAGTTGTTAACTCTCTTTGAATCTCTAATTCGTTGTTATCTAACTTGCTTAAAGTTCATTTCATTGACCACTCAAGAAATTAACATTTGCTCTCCTTGTTGATTCTATCTTCAGAATTTTTCTCCATTTTGTTAATATTCTCCTGCATCTTGACCAATTATGTCCATGTTTTCTGTTGTTTTGTTTTGTTTTGTTTTGTTTTGTTTTTTATGCCTGTTCTCTTTTAGAATTCGGGGTAAGGCATCAGAACACGAGCTCTCAACCTCTCTGGCTCTCTGAGGCTGCATTTAGTGGCTTCGAGCACTCCTCTAAATGTCCCTTTGGCTGCAGCACACATGCTCCGCTAGGTAACGCTGTCATCACGAGCCCATCCTCAAAACTGGTGTGTCTCCTATTTCACTTCCCTTTCAAGCCCAGCATTATTTAGGGGCTTACTCTTGGACCTCAGTGTGTCTGTTGGTGGCTGCTTTCCAATTTTATATCAATGTTCAGATTTCTTTTTTTTTTTTTTTTTTAAGTTTATGGAATTTTCCTTGGAGGCCCAGGACTGCCTCTGTGACTGACCTTCTCGTGTACACAGGAGGCAGTGGCCTCTGTCAGGAGTTCAGCTTGTCATGAGTCACCGCCTGACTTCCTTTCTGCGCTTGTTTACTTGTTTGTCTTCCCCCTGTAGTGTTGGTTTCTCAGGTATGGGTGTGAAAGTTCTCAGGAGTGTGGTGGATTCCTTGATTTATTGGTTTCTTTGATTTTCTTTCCCTTCAAACCCCAGACACTGTGTCCCTTCCCTGCTCTGCTTCTGGAAGCTTCCCCCGACCCACCCCCATGAAGTCTGCACACTCAGTCTCCTACTCCCTTGAACTTCTCATCATTGCCTGAGGCTTCCTGGCTCCCTGTCCATCACGACTCACATGTTTACAGCCCTTCTGCACCTGGAGGCCTCTGGGGCCTCTTTCAGCCATCTTAGGGGCAGGGGATCCTTAGGGTTGGGGCATCAGAACAATTCTAAGACCCTTTCCTGATTACCCAGTCCATCAGAATTCTCCTTCTAGATGAGGCTCTTGGCTCTCTGGGTGGCACAAACATTGTGACCCCTCCTCACCTGGCTCAAGACTGAGCTCTTTCCTTTGCCACCATGGCAGCTACAGGGCGTATACTCTCTGCCAATACTGCCTTTCCATTCCTCAGCTGTCAAAGGTACACAGGGAACAACATGTGCGAAAACCCTGTGGAGGGCATGAGCATGGCCAATAAGATGGAGAGACTGCTGGAGCCTACGTGGCCATAGCTATCATTACAGGGGTCCCTACAAGAGGGGGCAGTGGGTGCAAGCCATGAAAGAGATGGGTGAATCCAAAAAGGGAGAAATCACGGGCTGCTAGCTTAGAAAATAGAGGAAGAGTGAGGAGCCAAGGAGTCAGACCATTCTGGATGCTGAAAAGGCCAGAACAACACTTGCCCCAGAACTCTCAGGAAGCGACCAGCCCTGCAAATATCAAACTTCAGACGTCTTGGACGGGAAGATCAAGGTATATGCCCCAGAGGCTGTAGTTAGTGACTTGTTAAGAAAACAGCCAGTGGAACAATGACAGGAGCCCAGGCCACAGCCGAGGACAAAAGAAACTCATGGGCACCAAGCAGCTAGCAATCACCATGCTAGGAATCATGTATTTACTTAACTGTACTAAGCACTGTAAAGAGAGCTATGGGGTGTCATATGGGTTGTGAAACCATCCAGGAAGTTAGCCGAGGTGCCTAAGGAACCCCTATGAGCTGTATACCGAAGGATACAGGCAAATGGGCTAGGCCAAGTACAAAGATGAAACAAACCCTGCAGAAAGAATATGTAGCATATGGAAAAGCCCTGGCACAGGAAGGAAGGGGCCCAGCTTGATCAGAGAGGAAGTGGAAGGCTGGGTGGGATTAGGGAAGGCAGAGCAGTAGGCAGGGCCTAACCTCAGCACAGGGATGCCAGAGTACAGGGAAATACAGGCACTACGGGTATGTGTATAAGATCCTTCTGAAACTTAAGGCCTTGCAATCATTAAACAAAACAATAAACAAATATATATATATATGTATATATATATATATATATATATATATATATATACATATATAAAGAGAGAGAGAGACTCCAAAGGAGCTTGATTTCAAATACTCAGAACAAGGCTGAAGTAAATCTCCCAGAAATGGGACTAAAAATGAGAGATTAGGATAATTAATTAGCCAAGAAGCATAGACACTCAATAAATATGTTTTTAAAAGAAAAAATTCAAAGGCAACTTTTACCCCCAGAGAAAACAAAAAGTTTTCATAGAAACCCCAATGAACAAGGAAGACTTAGGAGAATAGGGTTCTTGCCACACAAGCATAAGGGAGTCTGATTCCCAGAACCCATTTTTAAAAATAAAAATGAAATAGCCAGGCATTGTGGCATATACTTATAACCCCAACACTGGGGAGTCAGAGTCAGAGGATCCTTTGGCTATGCTAATCAATGAACTTCAGGTCCAGTGAGAAATCCTGTCTCAAAAAAAAGGTGGATGGCATCTAAGAGATGACACCTGAGGTTGATCTCTGGGGACACACACACACACACACACACAGAGAGAGAGAGAGATTTTCAAAGAAAGAAAGAGACTTATTTACTTACTTTGTAGCTGAAAGTTCTAGGGAAAGCATGGGAGGGGGGCTAGAAAGATGCCTCAGTAGTTAAACTGTTCTTGCAGATGACCTAGGTTCGGTTCCCAGCACCCATATGGAGGAACTCCAGTTCCCAAGGATCCAATGCCTCTTTGTAAAGCACCTGTATGCACATAGTACACATATCAGGCTCATGCACATATACAAAAAAAATAAGAAAACAGAAGGAAGGACATCCCAAAAGCCCCAGCTAGGAAGAACATCCTTGTACCAGGCTATCCTTCCAGAGAGACTGAGACAAAGAGAATACCATAGAATCATCTCAGCTTTGGCAAGTGAGCTACCAAGCCATGGACCTCCTCGTAGAAGGTATTTACAGAATTCTAAAGAAAATCTCTATGTCCAGCCAAAGTATCTGTGAAGGGCAAGGAGACACCTGGGAATTCATAGGTTTGCTTTTTATGCCTTTTCTTACAAGTTTGTGGGGAATGCTCATGAGGTCATCTAGAAAATGTAGGTCCCCTGGAGAGCAAGGTCAGGCAAGGTCTCAGCCCACACCCGAGGCAGAGGGGGCTGCCCAAGAGAACAGTGAGAGAGCAGCCTGTCGTTGGGAGATGTATACAGCAAGCATCCTTGGATGGTCCATGCGGTCGCACACATGTACACACTTGGCACACAGAACCATGCCTGCATACACACACAATTACACGTATAGACTCGGAATGCAGACCCACACCAATGTACTCCCCCTCCTCCTCCTCCTCCTCCTCCTCCTCCTCCTCC
>NW_026592636.1:923510-1096173 GCF_907164565.1 Psammomys obesus
TCCTCCTCCTCCTCCTCCTCCTCCTCCTCCTCCTCCTCCTCCTCCTCACAAACAGGCTCCTTCACGTGTGCTTGTGATTCTCCTGGTGAAGCTCATCCCCTAACTAGCAGGATGGTTTAGCAGCTAAAAGGCATGTGCCATCAAGTCTGAAAATCTGAGTTTGATCCTCAGAACCTAGATGGTGGAAGAAGAGAATTGACTCGCAAAAGTTAGCCTCCCACCTCCACACACATGTATGTGCACAGAAAAATAAGGAAACAAGGGCTTGGCAAGATGGCTCCATGGGTAAAAACATGTATTGCTCAGGCAGAGACAACATTCAATTCCCAGCACCTATTTCAGATGACTCACAACACCTATAACTTCAGCTCAAGAGGAACCTAAAGCCTTCGGCCTGTGCAGGCACATGCTCTCACATGCACAGACCTACATAGAGACACATGAACATGTAATTTAAAATAATAATAAATTATTTTAAAGACAAATAATTAAAGAAATGTTAAAAAAAAAACCCTAAGGCAAACCCAAAGGCAACCCTTAACTACAGAGTAAACAGAAAGCAGTTATCACAGAAGGACCCTGCGAACATAGTATTAATGCAGTGATCTTTTAAAGCTACATGTGTCTTTAAAATGCAAATGCTAAATATTTATCTAGCCTAGAACTGTGGTGTAACTACACAGAAGGAATGCTGGGGAAGAGGTTGTAGGACAAAATCCTCATGGCTCGTCTTCCATGTTAGTCACTAGATAATGCCCAAGACTGCAAAAGTGAGAAACAGTGATTCAAGAAAAATGATAGGAAAAATACAAAGAAAATAGAGAAATATGACATTAAAACTAAGAAGTAGGAGGTCAATGGGGATAGTTTAGGTAAGAGGGTGCTGTGGGGAAGGAAAGCAAGGATAGAGGTTGAAAGGGACTCCATGCTCTGCTTGGCTACAATACTAGGAGTTGGTCTCACGGCTTTTCTGGGCCGGAGGAGAGCAGATAAGGTGGCCACATGGTTATGTGTCTACTCAGAACTGAGAAGTTAAGCTAGGAGGCTCAGAGGGGCTGAAGTAGATGCTGGAGGACCGTTACCATGAAGGGAACCCCCAGAAAGTATGTTCTCAAGGCCACTGGACAAGAGGCTACAGAGAGCAGAGAGCAGGGCAGTAAGAGAACTGGGCTGATGCAGGAGGCCAGAAGGTAGGCCTAAGAAATCTAGGAGCTCTTGCATCTCAGAAGTCTCGGGGAGGCTTCAAGGAAGAGACAAGAAAGCAAAGGCTGAGTGCCCACTGGGGTAACTCTTGATGCCACATTCATTTCGCCATGACAAGAGTCCTCTGGGGAAGAAGAGATGGACAAGACCTAAAGGACCCAGACAGGGAGCCTGAAGTCCGCAGGTCAGTTCTGCCTCTAATGGCTGGTCCATGAGAAAGGCAGTGGTGTGCTCAATCCATATGCCCCCAGCTGTCCTTGTACTCAGAGGTACAGTCATGGAGGGATGAAAACCCTGAGATATACAGAGGGAAGGAGGGAGGCTCCCTCCTCAAGTCAGGGCCAGGCTGGGTGTAGACTGAACACAGGCTAGACTCTTCCCTTATACCGTCCCAGCACTCAGCAGCCTGACTCAGCTGCCCAGCTGCCAGAGGGAAGCTGAGGGAGGCCCTTCCAGACCTGAACCTTCCCAGTGCTAGACTTCTCTGCTCAGCATCCTTCCAGGAAAATGGGCGGGTTTCCTGTGGAAGAGTCCCAGTGCCAGGAGAGCAGGCTCTGAAGGGTGGCAAAGCACCTACAGCTCCCACCACCCTCCCTGCCAGGCACCCCTCCCATGTGCCTGGCTCCGCCCCATGGACTCTTGCTTCTTCAGGTTAGATGTATAGTCGGTTGTTCTTGGCAGATATTTTCTGAACGTCTGCTCTGCGCTCTGAGAGCACAGGGAGCCGGGAGAGGCAGGGGGGGGGCAATGCCCAGCCCTGCCCTTGAGGAAGTCATGTACAGTGAGCCATGGACAGTAAACAGGCAATAAATTGTCCTCTGTAAGGTTGTCAGGAGAAGAGGAGGAAGCACCCAAAGCAGTCATTCACACTCCAGTATGAATGAGTGCCTCTGGGACTCTGCTCAGTAACAGACCAGACCAGGGTGGCCTCCCATTTCCAAGGACTGGGACAAGGGTGGGGAGGGTTGTAGAGAGGGGGCAGGGCAACTCCTTCCCTTACCAGAGTTGCCTCACCAGCACCCAGAGTTCCCTGGCTGCATCCCTGAGACTCCTGGGCGTCCCCACAATAAAACCCTACCCCCAACTTACCCTGGTCTCTGCCCCTTCTGCCCCCTGTACCCTCTCCACAAGCCCTCACCCTCCCCACCATCCTGGAAACGATTTTGTTGTCTACAGAGATTATGTGTAACTGACTGTGAGTTATAAGTCTCCGGAGCGAGCGAGCAGCCTGTTACCTAACCAGGCCTGGCTCGTGCCAATGTCTTGAGTAATTATTGGGGAGGGGGGCCTCAGCCCACAGCAGAACCTCTCCAAGGGAATGCTATTGTTTTTCACGTCAGCTGTGCCTTGGACAGAAAACTGTAGGAATGAGATGGGGTGGAGGGTGGCTTAACTCTTTGGGCCCTGTCTGCCCTAGCTTCTCAGGGTTGCCTGGCAGGGAGCAGGCCCCGTCGGGGGTCAGAACCCCAGGCTGAGCCGGCAGCCGCCACTTGGCAGAGCCTGTGGAAACCACGGTGCAGCTCTGTGCAGACAGTTGTGGAAACTTGGGCGGGCTGTCGGTGCGCCCGGCCAGCATCCCAGCCCTTTCTCCCTCCCCTGCCCCTGCTTCCCTGCGGCTCACCTGCAGGCCTACAGCTGGCAGAGGAAATGTCCTGCTTGTCTGGGGCCCAGTAGGGCTCAAAAAGAACCAGGCACGGAGCAACAGGCACCCCTAAGGTCCTCAGCCTGCCCCAGCTCAGCTGGATCTCTGCTGGCTCTAGAGGAACCCACAACCTCTTCCTCCTGGTGCTCCCAGCCCACTGGCACCACGTGGTTACAGCCAGACCCACTGAGGTAGGGCACGGGGTTCTTGAGGCAAGCCTCAAGGCCAGGGAGGAAGAGGGAGGGTGGGTGCCACAGAAGCTGCACCCTGAGAATTCTGGCCTTTGTGGTCACTCAAGAATCAGTCACGGGGCTTAAAACTCAACTCAGAGGCGAACAATATGTGAGTATGTCAAGCTAGGTGTAGAATGGGGCAGGTCCTAAGGAACAGGCCAAAAGGCCATGCCATGAGAAGGGCAGTGCCAGTTGACGAGCTGCTGCTGAGATAATGACAGTGGTGTCTCAGTCAAGAGCTCCCATGGGCCCAGAGCAGCAGCCAGACCAGGAATTGCCTGTGCTTTCCTCAAGGCAGCACCTCTATGGCTGCTCCCACGGTCACCATCACCTCTGTATTTCCGCAGCGGGAAGGAGTAAAGTACCTGACAGGCACCCTTCTTTCTCACATAGCCTTGGTCATTCTGACAGGCCACTATTAGCTTTCCTTCTGCCAATGACCAGAAGGCAATGAGCCAATGCAAGGACCCCTGGTGAATATGTGGTTAATTCAAGGTTCTTTTGCTAAAGGAGGAAGTGGTTCTTTCTTTGAGAGCAAACCCATGTGGTTCAGAGCGAAAGATCTCCAATAGGAACTGGGTGTTGGAAAGAGAGCAGGGAGTTCTCAGACCCTTGGGGACACAGTCTGAGTCTTGAGAGACAACTATATCCCTGGGATGAAAACAAGGCTTACCGGCTATCTGCAGAGCTCAGCTTAGGAGAGGTCAAAGTTAAGAGCTCTCAGATTCCTAAGTGGTGAGGTCAGACACCACCAGCAACTTTGTTATCCAGGCAGCCTTGAGGGTCCAGGCTGCCATCACTGTTGTATGGAGGCATTAAAGCTTGGTGTGGCGATGCCAGCAGCCAAGAAGCACCTACCAGTGAAGGTGTGAGGGCAGGACACAGAAGACCCAGGAGGAGAAGGAGGTGGTGGCCTGCCTGGGGGAAAGAGGCCCAGGAAATGTACATCCTGGGAATCTGAGGATGAAAAGGGAAAATCCCAAAGGCAATTCTTAACCCCAGGGAAGACGGAAAGGTGAGGTCACAGAAGATCTTGTGATTCAGCTAATATTCATTTCTACTTCCTTTAAACCCCACAAAAAGAAAATGGCAGTAGAAGCAACAAAGGGGAGATTTGCTAGTATAGATAAGCAAGCAAAGACATTAAAAGAGCATACCACAGAAAAACAGGAAACGAGAGAAAGAGACCCCAAAAGCTGAGAAAATTAGATGCAGATACACCAGCAGAGATGAACATAGAAATGAAAGCAAGAGCCCAACCTTCCAGGCAGAGCCACCACCAAAGATAAGGCAAGTACCAGTGCTAGAAGAACTTTATACCATCCTGAGGACAGGGCCAACAAAGAGAAAGTGCCTACTGAAGCTCAGCCTGAGTGACAAGCACTCCCTCAGTATCCCCTGAGTCCATGACACATACCCAACCAAAATGAGAGGCTACCCTCTGGAGAAGCCGATCCTGTCAGGTCTGAACTCGAGGACCTTAGGAGCAGCTATGGATGGAGTTGAACACTTTGAGGCAGAAAAGTCAACTCCTAAAATGGCCCACTGGGTTCCATTATTGTTTCAGAGCAGAAATAAAACACTCACCCTAAGTCTTCTGAGAGAAGACTATAGGTCCCACACAGAAAATGAAGGATGGAAACATTAGGAAGTGACTGCATGATAAGTACATGTCCTTCAAACTTTGGGGGTGGGAGTGTAATTTCCAATCTAGAGTCCTAAATATAACTGACGAATAAAAATATTTGCCAAAATGCATACTCAAAACAGGCAAGAACACAAAAACTGGGGACTGAGGGGAATACAATACCTAAAAACTGGAGAGAAACTAGCCCTGACAGGACTGCAGCAGAAAGAAGAGGGAAAAGAGAAAGAGAGAGAAAGAGCACCTCTCTTTTTATAATTTTATAATTCTTACAGAAAGTCAAAGAATGAGTGACAGGTGTATTAAAAGGGTTTGGGATGTGGCTCGGTGGTAGAGTGCTTGCCTAATGTACAAAGTCCTGAGTTTGAGCCCCAGCAATGAAAGAAATAATTGAACAAAAATTTAAAAATATTAATTCTCTGGGACTGGAAAGATGGCTCAGGAGTTAAATGTGTTTGCTGCTCTTGCAGAGGACCTGAGTTCAATTCTCAGCACCCACATCAGACAACTCACAACTACCTGTACCCAAGCTCCAGGGGATCCAGCACCCTCTTCTGACCTCCATAGGCACTGGAACATATATGGCATATACATACACATAAATTAAAAAGTCTTTTAAAATATTTTTAAATTAAAAAAAAGGATGAGCAAGATGGCTTAGGTAAAAATACTTGCCACCAAGTTTAGTGACCTAAATTTGATCACTAGAACCTACATAATGGAAGGAGAGAACCAACTCCCACGAGCCATCCACTGACCTCCATATACATGTACATGCACACACACACAAAATGGTTTTGTTAAAAAAAAAAAAAAAAAGAACAACAACAAAAAAAAACTAAATCAAAGCAAAGGCAACCCCTAACTACAGAGAAAACAGAAAGTGGTTATCACAGAAGGACCCTGTGAATATAGAATTTGTGCAGTGATCTTTCAAAGCTACATGTGTCTTTAAAGTACAAGTGCTAAATATTTATCTAGCCTAGAACTGTGGTGTAACTATACAGAAGGAATGCTGGGGAAGAGGCGGTGGGACAAACTCTTGATGGCTCATCTTCCATGTTAGTCACTAGATAATGTCTAAGACTGCAAAAGCGAGGAACAGAGAGATTCAAGAAATATGACAGGAAAACTAAGAAACAGCCAAGAAAATGGAAGACTTCCCTCTGGAAACTGTTGGGGACTAAGGATATAACCCCAACAGTTAGGAGATGAAAGAGCTTCTGACAGGCTTGCTTCATGTTGGTGAGAAACTTCTAAACGGCAGGAAAGGGAACGTGAGTGCCAGAAGATTGAGAATTCTGTTGGTGATGTGGTGAGGAAGAGGAGAGGGTCCAACAGGGAACTGTGGCTTGGAAGGAGAAGGTGAGGGCATGCCAGGGCCTGGGGTGGCAGGAGATGAAGGGCAAGCCAGGCTGGAGCACTGGTGTGTGTGTAGTCTTGGGGTCAGCTAGAACCTGGATGAGGGGAAGAGGACTGTGGTCATGTGGGATGGGGCAGTGGTGAGAGAGGAGAGCTCACTGCCAGGTGTTCCCCTCCTTTAACCAGGAGTGACAGAAGGACCCAGGTTCCTCCCTATGCCTCCCAGATCTGAAGGTTCCTTTGAATGGTCTCCAAGACTCCAAGATCTGGGCTGCTAATGGAAAACCCGAAGGCCATAGGACACTGGGGCTTCCTGGGGCCTGTTAACCATACCCATCTGGTCAGCCTACGTCCCCTTACCATAGTCCTTGTGTCCTGGGTGACTTCTTTCTCCTAGCCCCAAGCACAGGAAGGGTGGGCTGGGAACTGCAGGATAGACCTGAGTCTCTCATCAGCTGGAGGGGTCAGCCCAGGCCAGGCGGGCCCAGGGCCAACCAGAACCTCATTCCCAGAAGGAGGTTTCACCACCTTTTGGCTCACCTTCTGAGAATTATAGACCTTCCTGGGAGCCTTCAGCCTTGGACCCCAAAGAGCACCCCACATCCAACTCTTGCCCTGGCTTGACAGAACAAGAACTTAGTGGGGCCATAATATGTCCCAGTTGTCTCTTGGAATAAGGCAGTCAGGACTCTGGCCTCACAGGTTATGGGCACAAGGTAAATCTCAAAGTCTACCAGGTGTTTTTCTGTAAGGGACGGCTATGATGTCCTCCAGACAGCTCAGCCCCCACCCTGCCCACCCGGTTTCCTCTAAGAGCAAGGAGAGCCACTGCAGGCTCTCAGTGACAGCAGCTTTCCAGAGAATTCTTCTTCAGAGTCACTAGCCCTACCTGGAGCCTACTCAGCTCCCACAGTGCCCAGCGTCAGGTAGAAGGCTCCTAGCAGCAAGGTGAATGGCCTATCTTTAGCTGTAAGGTGAGGTTGAGGTTTCAGGATAGAGCAGTCAATATCTGTGGTGACAGGAGGCCATGGCCAGGGTTGGAGGCTGGGACAATACTGTGATGTGGACCCTGTGGGTGCAGGGAAAAGTGGTGCCTGTCATCTACACTGCACCTGGAGCTTGGTTGGAGCCTTACAGGGGTGAGGGCCAGGCCAGAGAACCTTGCCTTTTGCTTTGTGTTGATGTGGCCCTGGGTCCCCCGCTCCAGTGTGCTCCCCAGTGCAGACCCCACTTCCGCATCTCTGCTTGGAGCAGGCTTCTTCGGGGAGCACTGTCACCAGAAGGGAGAAGGGAGTGGCAATGCCCACCACCACCTCCAGAGATAGGACATCTGTGGGAGGCACCTCCTCCAGGACCCTGAGAAGCTAGGAAGACTGGCTGGGTGGGCAGTGCCTGGGCCCTGCCAGCATAGCCAACACCAATACAGGAGCACAACCTCAGAGGAGACAGCAGAGCCAGGGCCACACCCGGTGGTACTTACCACTCAAAGACTGGGGCAGGACGTAAGCTGAAGTGACCAGTGCACCCTATATTAGATACAGGGAGAGACTCAATCTACCAGCCTGGGGCTAGGGTCCAAACTATCCCCACTAGGGTCCCTACAGAGGTTCCAGAAGGCCTGTGAGTAGCCAGAGTCAGAGAGCAAGTTCATTCCCTTCACATCCAATAACTTTGGCATGTCAGTGTCCCCTAAGTCTTCATGTAAATAGGAGGTGGACAGTCCCAAGGGCCTGAGCCTGAGCTGGAGATCAGGCATGCCACTGTGACCATTGCACAGTGGCCTGAGACAGGGGTGTGGGAAGTGGTATAAGGTGGGCTGGCAGCAGGGAGCAGGCCGGACACGTCTACTGCTAATGTCCGTTCTGACGAGCCTGGGAAAATAGGGAAGAGAACCTGCCAAATATGTCCAGATGGGCTGGAGCACTGGGGCCTGGCTTGAAGCCCCAACAACTTCCTGCTGGTCCAACTCTTCTCACCCCCTTCCTGAACAGTCAGCTGGAGACCAGAAGCAGCCAGGGGCTAGCCCCACACACTCTGATCTGCTGTGTGAGGACCAGCACAGTGGTCCTGATGGGTGACCTCAGAGCCTTGTGTCTATATGACAGGCCATGGAGGAGGAGTGCCCAGACACCGGAGCTGAGCACAGAGGGAGACAATAAGGAGGAAGGGGTGGCCAATGGTATGGCTGTGTGGCTAGTATGAGAGGATGCACCATGGCTGGGTGTGGAGAGATGAAAGCCTGAAGAGCTGGTAACTCTTTTGTTCCCAGTAACAGGGGGCGCCAGAAAAGGGGCCCGGAATCCGAGGTTCCTTTATTCATGTGATGCCTTCTAAGCCTTGAAGATCTGCTTGTCTGCTGGAAGCCCCACTGGAGTCCAACTCAGGATACCTGTCTTTACATTAGGGTTTCCCAACCCACCAAGTAAAGGCTGAGCCTACCTATGAGATACTGAAATTTCTGTCCCATGACTGTGTAAGTGGAGATAAGGTGCTCTGTGTTGGAAGGAATAAGGATGAGAGCTGAGAATTCTGAGGCACAAAGGACAAGAGTGAACAGGATGGGAAGCCTTGATCTGTCCCTTAGGAAGCAAGGTTCCCCCACACTGCAGCCAGGCCTCTACTCCAAGCAGAGTACTGGGCCTGACCCAGCTCTCAGAAGGGAGTCAATATGTAGGCAAGTTAGGGGCATCCTAACTCTGTGTCGTCACAAGTTTCAAATGCCAGGAGAGACACGGGATTCTGGTTTTCAGACCTAGGCACCCAGCCCCCACCTGCAGCCCTAGGCCTAGCCCCCAGCCTGACTCTAGCCTCAGGGATCCTGACTTCAGAAAATCCTGTTCTCAGAGTAGAAGCAGGAAGCGGGGGAGGGAGCAGGGCCCCATCCCGTTCTGCAGGCTGGGCTGGGGGCTGCCTGCCCACCTGGGTCAGCCACAGCTGCAGCTCAGATGACTGACTGGCTGAGTCATGGGGCCCCTTCAATCTCAGGGCTGGGACAGAGGCTGAACAGCAGTAAGGCAGGATGCTCAGGCGTCGTAAGGGCAGGCAAGGGTTTGAGGGCTCCAGACACCAGCTGAATATCGCTCACCTTTACCTCAGAATTTCCTGCCCAGCTCCCTGCTGCCAACGTGGCATCAGCCTTCTAGAGGCGGCTCCCAGTGTCTTGGCTCCCAGCACATAGCCACGCTCAGCTCCACAGAACCTGCACCCAACACCATGAACACATCCACAGGTGTGTGCATACATAGCACACATGGGCAGGCCAGACTCTTCAGTCAGTCACCTCACCAGCAGAGTCCTAGATCATTCTAGCCCATGGTAAACATGATCCCTGCATCTCATCCTGTGGGTCTGTGTTGAGAGCCTACTGTAAGCCAGGTATGGGTGAAGCAAGGAATCTCCTTCTGCTTGTCTGTCCTGGAGAAACAGAAACCCAGGATCAGCACAAGAACCCTGAGCTCTCAGCAGTAGACAGGAGGAAGGCTATGCAGTGTGTACAGGTATGAGGGCTGGGGAAAAGGAAAGGAAGCCTGAGAGTGACAGTGAATCCTTAAGGGAAGGAGGTGGCTGCTTATGGTTCAGCAGGTGCAGAAGGCCTTGAGGGTCCCAGAAGGTCAGGAGGCCTGGGGCTGGCAAAAGCCAGCTGATCGGGGGTCAGTCAGAGGCCACTCTAGGGTAAGAGTAATGAGAAGCATGAAGGCCAACAGTGGGGGAAGGGTCAGAGCTCCTAAGGCAGAATGGCTACAGCCATCTCTGTAGCGTGGCAATGGGGTCTGAAGCAGAGCTCAGGTTCTTGTCAGGCGTGAGGGCAAAGGAGGATCCAGGTTGAAAATCTTGGAGGCCACTAACTACTATGAGGGAAAGGCCAAGATCTGGGTGGGTTGGGTGGGCCATGGGAGAGAGGAGGTATCCTCTAAATGCCCCAGATTCAAAGTAGAGGCTAAGGGAAGGGGGCTAGCAAATAATGAGGAAAGAGAATAGTCTATAAAGAGCCAGAGACTGGGAATCAGAAAGCCATGCCCAGGAGGCATGCCCTGGGGAGACCAGGTCATAGGTGGGAAACCCTGCAGCAGGAGCAGATGCTTAGGAGACCAGACAAAAACCAGACCAGACCCACCAGAACAAGGGTCTACTCCCAGCATGCTCCAGGCACAGAGCATTCATGGGCTAGGGTTGCTCCCTAGGTCCCCTCGTCCAGCATCAGGGCCCAGGTTGAAGCACAGCAGGTCCCTTCAGGGAGGCCCGTTGCATGTGTAGCCACCCCAAGAAGCAAATGCCCTTAACGTGTTCTAACCAGCGGCCTCAAACTTCCAGTTGAGCAAAAACAAGCAAGCGGAGTGCCACACCTGGATCATATTACTGCTGATGTCAAAACTGCCATGGAGGGATACAGTGTCTCATGCCAGAGGAAGGGAGGGTAACACCCTGTCACTAGCCCAGCACCTGGCAGAGGAGGCCCCAGGGAGAAATAGGAGGCAGTGCTGAATGTCTCTGTTTTCCAGAATGGGTCACCGTAGAGCGTGCAGATCCACACAGCCTTGTAGAGGCCAACATGAAAGCTGTCACCCATGAAAGCCAGCACCTAGGTGATACAAAAAGACGAGGGAGACCAGGTTCTCAATGCCCCTGACTGTATCTGGGATAGGGTGAAGGGAGAGGCCGTGGCAGGCCATGGCCTGTCAAGCTGAGTATACATAGATACTATGTGTCTCTGTGGGGCACACACGGCTGTTGCAAGGCCCCCTCTCAAGGACAGTCCTGGTCTGAGTGAGGTGCGAAGAGAACGCAAACCAAGGCTGTAGGTGCGGCTGATATTGGGGGCCAGGGAAGTGCTCTTACACAGAGGAGCAGGGTGTGACAGTGCTTAGATCAGGGGAGAGGCGGTGTTAAGAAGGTCCCACCCTGTACCCTGAGAAGGCTGTGAGATGCACAAAGGACCAGGGAAAGTCTTGGATGGAAGTAAAAACCGGAGCTAGGTCTATGACTAGATGGCACTTGAAAATGTTTGAGAAAGAAGCATCGGGAAGAGGACCTAGAATGAGCTGAGTCACAGAACATCCCCACAGAGACTGAGCTCCCAGCAGCACCCAGAGGCTACCCAGGCAAGGCAGGTCCTGGTCAGTATGGCAACAGGGATGGACCCAGGCCATAGTCAGAGGCCTGGTGAGGTTGCTCACCAGGAAGCAAGGGCAGCAAGGGAGAGAGAAACCAATAAGCAAGGGATTGGACATCTCTTTCCCCTACCTGGCTACTGAGGGATGGTTGGAATGTCTGTCATGTAAATAAGATAGCTGGTTACATGGGTGTACATGTATGAAGAGCTAGACTGAGAACAGCTCACCAGTGTTCACAGTGACAGGTAAGTCCCAGAGTGGCAGGCAGAGGTGGACATGAACAAAGGGAAAGCCAGAAAAAGCTCCAGATCTTTTGGAGGGGTGGGGAGGGTGAGGGACAGGGAAAGGGTGGTGAGGTACCTGTAAATAGTAGCCACAGACCTGCTTGTGTTTGTTTGGGACACAGGGTGTAGTACAGGCCCAGATGGGCAGTTGTGATCAACACGTAGTCCCTGTCCACCTGCCACCATTGCCCACCTAGTCTGGCTGAAGGCTCTGACCTCTGGTACAACGTGTTCTGTCTGGAGTTCTCAAGCTTCCGGGACTGCATCTGAAGAGAATCCAGTGGAGGGGGGGGGGGGGCACTGTGCCTGCCGCCAGCACAAACAGGGCCTCTCAGATTTCAGAGCCCTTTTCCAGCCTGTCTAGATGATTGCCCAGCCTTAGCAGCTGCTGCAGCATCTGCCCATGGGGGGATTGAGCAGACAGCAGCAGCTTCCTCAGCTGCCTGACATGGAGCTGCCTCTGCAAACAGGCTGGCAAGAGCAGGCCAGTCTTTTGGGGATGGTCAAGTCCCCATTCTGAGCCTGGGTCTCCCCAAACCTCCACTACCTGCCAGGTGGATATGAGCAGTTTCTCAGCCTCTCTGTGCTAGGGCTCTTCCAGGGCAGGCAGGCAGAGGCCCCCAATATTGTCAGAAGCTAGGGGCTATGGGGCCCCAAGCCTGCCACTACTCTGTTCCAGGACCTTTGTCCCTGAAGCTGACATCAGCTCACACAGAACAGGGAAACTATAGGTTGGACAGTTCCAAGCAACCAGGGGTACCTAGGAGGGAAGAGATGACCTAGTGCCCTGTACCTCAGGGCCACACAGTGCTGGCCCAGGGACATGTGTGAGGCAGCGCAGTCTGAAGGCAAGGCAAGGGGTGAGTCACATAAGCACCAAAGGTGACTTCAGTAGCTGCAAAAGAAGCAGAAGGGAGGCCCAGTGACCTGAGCCAATGGGATTGTGTGGGAGAGGTGACAAGGGCTCCCAACTCAGGCTAGGGAGTCAAGAACAAAGTCAACAGGGTTGCCTAGGAGGGAGGTGCTACTCCCATCACCCCTGCTAGATTCCACCACAGAATCAGCACCACCTGCAGCTCTGTAAAAGGACACTCCTGGCCTCCCTTACCAAAGCCCCAGGGATCAAAGCTATTTGGAAACCAAGTGTGTGGGTCACAGGCCTATGATCCCAGCACTTGGGAGGCTGAGGCAGAAGGATCATAGTGTCAGGCTGGTTTGGTCTCTGTAGTGAAACCCAAGATAGGGAGAGAACTGATTACAGTGAACCCTAGAAAAACAGACACATAAGGAGCTTGGTATGTAGAAAAGACACCCCCACTCTGTGGGGGATCAACCGCTACAGGGAAATGTACATCAACCCCACACATATTTAAAGATGAAATGCAAACCTAAAAAAAGCACCAGAAAACTAACTTCATATTGGACTGAGGAAGATTGACCCAAGCACATACTGACTTAGAAATCAGGAAGGGGAAAAAAAAAAAAAAAAAAAAAAGGATGGAGCTTCTATCTGGAAAAGCAATGGTCACTGTGAGTGTAGTCACAAAACAAATAGAATGCAAAAGAAAACGCTTGTGATCTACATGTCAAAAGATAAGTCTTCACATACAAAGAGTCTTTACAAATCAATAAACATGAAAGGACTTGCCAGTAGTTCCTAACCTCATTGGCCTTTGCCCAGTGCCTTCTAGGGAGCAGAGCTCTTGGGGGCTTCCACCCCCTCATCCAAGAGAAAGGGCAGAGATCAATTTACTCACTTAGCAAATATTTGTACTAGATGACCAGCTTACGGAGCACCTACTGTGTGTCAGACTCTGAAAGACTATCAGGGACTCAACAGGAATGGCACACTCAGGACCTGACCTTGGGAGTCTCAAGTTCAAATAAGAGACAATAAACAAATAAATTAATAAACTTCAGAAGTTCGTGGAGGGGCAATGGTCGCAGAACGTGCCGAAAGAAATGAGATAAGTGGAAGTTTCCACTAGAGCAGTGGGCATTTGAGCTCAAAGCCCACAAAGTAGCGGAGAGTGGGTTTTCCAGGTAGAGGGGACTTTGGGAGCAAAGGTCCTTGGGGAAAATGGAAGAGGATGTGTTCAGGGTCTGTGTGAGAAGGGGTCAGAGTGGAGCTGTAGAGAGAGGTGACATTCACCTGTGTGATGGGAAAGCTGAGGGCACAAGGCAGAGGTCTGAGTGCAAAGGTCAGCTAGTGTTGCCCAGAGCAAAGCAAAGGAGAGGAGCACAGGCCTCTGGGTCAGACGTGAAACTAGGCCTGGGCCAGACCCTGTTGCAGAGGTTTGCAGGGGCTGGATTTGTATGAATACTTGTGTGGGTCTGCATGTGTGTGCGTGTATTTGTGTGTCCATGGTGAATAGAGGTGCAGGTGTGGGGGTGGGCTAAGAAAGAGTAAGAGAGTCAGGCACAAGGAAACAGTTGTAGGAGACCAGGTAAAAAGTCTTATGCACCACAGGTATGTGCAGAGCTGTTCAGGTCTTGATGGCAGAGAATCTCCAGAGTCCATATGACATGAACTAAATGTCCTAGACAGAGCCCAGAGAAGAAGGCAGACGTCCTTGCTGTGGCAGTTTCCCTGGGTGAGCTCTGCCTGCCACATCCCAGTCTTGAGGTACTCTTTTTATAGTGCCAGGTCCCATCCGGTTTGGTTAATGAACTCACATGTCTGGTGTTGCTGGTAATCAGGAATATTCATTTGTTGGCATAAATAATTTATCTGGTGTGCTGGAGGGTGTTGGGTGTTTATCTGCATAAACAAGACAAGGAGTTGGGTTGTTATTTTTCAACATTTCTTTTTTTTTTCTTAGAGACAGTGTTTCTTTATGTAACCCTGGCTGGCCTGGAACTTATACGTAGACCAAGCTGGCCTCAAACTCACTAAGATTCACCTGCTCCTGCTGGATTATGGTGTACACCACCACACCTGGCCCTTTTGACATTTGTAAAATGAATAACAGGGGTTGAAAAGATGCTTTCTAAAATGGAGGCCACGGGGTTGGTACAGAGACACTGTTCTACATGGCCAAGAGGCACCCAGACTGGGCTCTGCCTGCATTCTCAGGCACGCTCGCCCATGGGCGCTGGGGGTCCTGTCAGACAGAGATACGAGGACTGTAAGTGCAGCCTCTCTTGGTTGTCACACTCTCTTGGTTGTCACACCTGATGTGCCCTGGCATCCAATCCACAAGACCAACCTTCACGAGCTCCAACTGACCATGTCACAGGAGTTCTTCATGGTCTCGCCATGCAGGTGGGTGTTGGATGAGGTTGTGTCCTGTAGGCAGCGCCTCTTCCTCTGCTGTTCTCAGGTAGGTGAAACTGCCTTCATTCTCCTCAAGCTTGGACTCTGGAGTGAAGGTGTCACCTGTCTGTCACTGGCTGCACCCTTCCATGAGCTTAGAATAGTACTACAGCAAGTAGAGGCAGAGACCCACAACTGACTGGGCCCAATTCCAATGAGAGAAACAGGTGACTAACAAATGATGCCAGGCAGCCTGAGGACTGAGGAAAGAAAGGGCCAAGAGTGGACAGCCCTGAGATAGCCACCCACTGCCATATTCGAGGAGCAGCATAGGCCTTGAGTCAAGGGAATGAGAAAGGAAAAAAAGGGTCACGTGGGAAAGGGAAGCGAGTTACAAGGTGGTTCCTGGGCCAACAGGATGTTTTGTGTTTTGAAAGGACCACCACGCACACATCCACTGAAGTGAGAGGCCAGCAGGAGACCCACGGTAGCAGTCCCAGGAACAGGCAACAGTAGCTGGGCTGGAATGAAATGGGGAGGATGGAGCAGCCCAGCTGTGTCCAGGGACCCTAGCCTCCTGCTGAATAGCTTCTGGGGGACAGGAGGAAAGTTACATACAGAAGGCCAGCAAAGGGGTTACAGGGAGGAGATGACCTGTATATATACCCCCCCCCCATTCCAAGCCCTCTCATGGGGTATTTGAAATAAGGACTGTTTATGCTACCCCCTGAGGTGTGGGTGAACTTGTTTGTATTTTGAAAGGACCATCGTGTATAAACCCGCTGGAGCCCCAGTACCCAGAAAGCGCTCAGTAAAGGCCTACTGATCATTGCTCTCTTACTAACCTCCACTCAACTTCTGCCCTTCTCTCCCCTATGGCATCCCTGTTGACATCCTTCCTTCTGTGAAAAGTAGGACCACACTTAGCCTAGACAGCTAAAGAGGTATCTCTTGATGGTGTATCAGAGTTCTGGGAAGAGAGGAAGTAGAGAAGTGATAGGCAGGCAGCCTAGGGTAGGGCTGAGGCTATTCGGGGCCTGCCAGGCAGTGTTCTCCTCAGGCCTTGTTGCCTGATCCGTAAGATGCAGAAGTGGAGGCCAGTGGGAGCTCAGGGTCAACTGACCCAGCCAGGGGGTACCTCAACTGTCCCTAGGTTCCCATGCACTCTGTCTTCTATCTACATCCCACTGGCCAACTCCCCACAGGCCCTTCTACTGCCAGGCTGGCATCTGGTGGCTCTTTATTGGATATCAAACATTTTTAATATGGCCTCTGAAAGTAATTTATGAATGTCCCTCAAGGCATCCCAAAGGCCATCCTCTCATGACCCTACAGAGGGCTCTGAGCTGACCAACAAGGATTCCTAGCCTGAATGCATCCCAGGCCCCTGCACCCTGAACCCAAGCCCTGGTGTCCCCACACCAGGCTAAGCTGGTTTTGGGGGTACTGACCAAGGATCAAGGCTAGGCAGGTCCTGAAAAAAAAAAAATTCTAAAGAAGACTCTTCAAGATTTTCCTTTGAAAACAAATTCGTAACCACATCAAACAGGAATCCCTGTCGCCTTAAGTCTGATCGCCAGCCGCCGCAGGCTCTCTAACTAGCTGTTATTCTAATTGCTTTTTCTCTCTTCCAAGGCCCACAGAAGTCATCTATGGTTTTTACTTTGGTGAGCAGAGACAGGGCACAACAAGGCTTTTGTCTGCCTTGCCATGTTAATCACTATCAAATTGCAAATAGTGATGAGATCTTAGATCTCCAAAACTCATCTGTCCCTTGGAGAACACCAGCCCAGAGCCCAGAGCTCTTCCCTGAAGGTGGTGGCACCTCTCTGAGCACCTGCCTGTTGTGACATGGCTCCCTGCCTCCACCTACTAAACACTGGGCAAAGTGCTCGCTCACCAGCTCTTGAGCCATGCATTCAAAACCCCAAAAGGAGAAAGTAGAGCCAGGTGTCTTCAGGAACAATTGTTGAAGTATTGTGTTTGGAGCTGAATTCTGAGCTGAGGAGCCGCGGTACACCAGGCCAGAACCCTCCCTGCAGTGGTCCAGCAGGACCGGACACAAGCTTGGGCATGAAGGGCCTCTCTATGTGCTGCTCTGGGAGGCTAAGTTTCCAGGAGGGAGGCAGAGCCTAGGAGAGCAAGCTAAGTCCCCTGTGCCCTGCCTTCAAGACAAGAAGCACAGCCTTGGCAGGCAAGCTCCCCAGACTCTTTGTACAACGCATCCAATGAAAGCAACACGGCTCACTTCCCCAGCTAAGAAAGCAGAGGCGACAAGGAGCGTGCATGGCCAGGTCTCCACATCAGCAGTCCCACCTCAAAAGGCAACCCCCACCCCCTGGCTCCCAAGCTGTGCTGGACAGATTAGCCAGCAAGCACCATAGCCATCCACCAAGAGCCAGGCGAGAGTATAAGTTAAGTATATAACATCCACCCTGGCCACCTCCACACAGGCCCTTCTATTGCCAACTTTGGCATCTGATGGCTCTTCATTGGATATCGGACATTTTTAACATGGCCTCTGAAAGTGACCTATGAATGTCCCTCAAGGCATCAAAGGCCAAGCCCTCTTGACCCTATAGAGAGGGTCCCAGGCTGACTAGGATCCCTAGCCTGATGCATCCCTGACCTTTCACCCTGAACCCAAGCCCTGCTGTTCCCACCCCAGGCCAAGCTGGCTGAGGCAATCTGATCTGAACAAGTCCAGGAAAGCTACAGAACTCAGTGGCAAGTTATTGCTCCTCACTATGGTGGCCAGGGCAAGCAAGGGACCCATATTTGTGGGTAGCTGGACAATCTAGGAGGATCCTCTGGATGGTTGAGAAGACCCGGGGTGTCTTCCAGGCAAACTCTCAAGCGACTGGGGAGTTGGAGGAGTCAGTGCATTTAGAGGACCCCTTGCGCTATTTTCTGCCTTCACAGTCCTGTCCTCCCTCAAACAAGGTGATAGTAACACAGGGAGGCCCCCAACTCTGGACCCTCTTAGGACTCTAGGCCATATCCTGCCACTAGCAGCTTGGCTAATAGGACACCTTGGACCCAGACAGGCTCCTCAAAACCCCAGTTGACCCAAGAAGCAGCCATGGGGTCATTGTGAGCTTGGGAACTGTCCAGGGAGGCTTCAAAGACACCCTTGAGAGGCACACACAGGCTGGATGGGCCTGTGGAAGCTGTCCCACAGGAGGTTTCAAACAGCCCTCCCCCTGCCCCAAGAACTCTCTTTAAGGACGCTGCCCATTAGTAAACGTGAGGCTCCCCAAGTGTTCTACTGTGGGTCAGTAAATGTTCATGAAACCATCCATCTCCCATGAGCCAATGGTGCTTTTCCCCTGTCTACTCAAATTGGCTATGCATTTTGAAAGCTGCATGAGACCAGACTAAGACTGGCCTCAGACAACCCTCATTTGGTGCAGGGCTCACAGAGGCCTCCCACAGGGCGTGAACCCTGGGTTCACCTGCTAGGGACAACCTGACTTCAGCTTCCACCCACTGCACTCTTAAGCCCTGAGCTTCGATTTCCCCATGTGAGCCCTCAAGCCTGGATAATCCCATCTAGCCCTTTCAGAATACAAACAAGTAGTAGGACCGGGGAACCAGTACTGAAAGCATCAGGAGCCTGCCTGAGACTCAGACTTCACTCATGGTACACACTTGTCCAGGAAGATGGGAACCAGCCCCTGCCCCTTGTCCTCAGATCCCAAGTCACCAAGGTTTTGAGGCCAGCAGTCAGCGGTTGGCTGAGTCATCTTATGGTTTTCCCTAAAGCACCTTCACAGGCCTGATCATACGAGGCCATCTGTCAGAAACTCTGGCTCAGTCCCTGCATCACTGTTGTTCCCTTTACTCCAGGTCCCACTGTGGGGGTGAGGAAACCCCTGATTTTACTAACAGCACTCCAGGAGAACCACCCCATGTACTCACAGCTGAAGTCCCCTCACTTACTCCCAGCTCCTGCTCTATTGCTTATGCTGGGTAGGTCCATGTACACCACACCCTCCCCCACACACAAGGTCCTCCAACTGCCCCTGGGGCTGCCCATGCTTCCTAGGGAACTGTCTGGCCTCCCTAGACAGGACTTCTCTTCTTTTAGAGGAGAAAAGGAAGTGGCTGACCACCTCAGACCCCCAGGGCTGGGCTCCAGCCCCTTGCACAATGGCTCCTTCTTTCTAAGCAGTTCTCCAGTGGTTCTTCATTGTCTCCCGCAAGCACAGCAAATAGGGTCATTGTCAAGTTCTTACTCTACACTCTGTTCATCCCAGGTTCGGCCGTGCCTTTACCTCCCCTCCAGTTTCTTAGCTACCTGCCTGGTGCTTGAAACAAAACAAGCCCTTTACCCCTTTACAGTAGGGACCACATGGTCAAGTCCTTGTCCTGACCCATGGGGACCTAGAAAGGTGGTGTTGTCCTAAATTAGTACCTGTTGAGTTACCTTTGAGGATGGGCACTATTCCATGGTCCACCCAGCTTCTGCCTGCTCAACCCTCAGCTGTCCCAAGCCCTCTCTCCAGCTACCAGCCTCTCCCTTTGTGTAGGAATCCAATCCCCTCCAAGCTGAGCAGGCACAGCCCTTGGCCTCTAAGGTACCACCCATTATGCTCTCTCCACTTGGCCACAGGAAGCCAGAGGCTGTTCTATAGGCTCCAGAGGCTCATCCAGAATCTCAAAGACTAAAAGGCCTGGGAGGGGACTAAGAGGTGACTCCCAGACACGAGGTATATCTAGAAATAAGAGATAACTGCTAAGGATCCCCAGGTTTGTGCATATATGGACACACAAGAACTCAGTATTACACTGCACCCCAATAAGCATACATAAACAGGCACATGAGGGTGAGCAAAGGCTTCTCAGGCCTGGTGCACACATTAATCCAGCCCACAGCTCTAAGGACCTGCATCATGCTCTCTCTTTCAGGCCTTGCATGCCCAGGTCCTAAAGTGGTCTGCACTAGGCTGTCCCTAACACCGTGTTCATCTCTGCTTTTGTCCTCGCAGGTGACACAATTGGATCAGAGATTGGTGATCATCACAGACATGCTCCACCAGCTGCTGTCCCTGCACCAAGGTGGCCCAACCTGCAACAGCAGGCCACAAGTGGTGGCCAGAGATGAAGGCGACACCATCAACCCTGAGCTCTTCCTGCCCAGCAACAGCCTGCCCACCTATGAACAGCTGACCGTGCCCCAGATGAGCCCTGATGAGGGCTCCTGAAGGAGCTCAGAAGGGAGGTCCAGGGTAACCCCAACATAGGTCTTCCCCACCTTCCTCTCAACAGGGGCACCCACCTTGTTCTCACCCCCTCAAAGGCCTGATATATTAGCCTAGCTCCCCAAGTCCCCAAAAACCTATGGGCTAAGCCACTAGCCTGAGCCTGGAACTCACCAAGACCCCTCTGCCCAGCCAGTGGGTACTAGAACTTGGCTGGACACGGGGTTCCTCTCAGGCCAGAATTGTCACTCTTATCAAGATGGTGATGCCACCCATCTGATACCTGGGACACAAGGATGTGGAGCATCTGTGTAGGCTAGGATGCAACTCGGGCAGAGGGAGGCCCGTCCATGTGATGCCAAGTGGCTTCCTAAAGGGAGACAAAGAATCTAGCAGGATCTAGGGTCACCACCCTCAGCCTCATATCCAGGGCCCAGCAGGGCATGGCAGGCCCAGCCCACACTAATTACAGGCTACAGGCCAGTGGGGACTCAGCAGGCCAGAGCCTGATTCCTTCACTCTCTAGTGATATTGACTTCATGGCCAGGATACCAAGGGGTTTCCAGCTTCCCACAAGGGTTATCCCAAGCAGGGGAGTATCTGCTGTCCACCCCAGCCAGCTGTGGACTGCCAGCTTCTCCCCTGGAGTGGCAAGCAGGGCCCTCAAGTCCTGTGAGCCCCACAGGCAGCCTGCCTCCTCCTCCTTGCTGGTCAGAGGTGCCCAACAGGTGCTCAGACTCAGCCTCATCACACCACATCCCTCAGTCAGCAGCTGAGCCACAGCAGGGTTAGGGGCGTTACCATTTCTCCCCAGGGTTGGTTCCTTGGGCAACTCACAGAAATCAGGATAATCTCTGGTGATTCAGAATCTGTGTTTTAATGAATTTCATGGTGTGATCTTGATTGACAGGCTTTTCCAAATAAACTTGAGAGATCCAGGGTTGATCTCGGCAAAATGCTTACTTCTGGGAGTGTCTGGGTGATCTTCAGAATAACTTAGTGCTCAAATCTCTACGCTTTACCTTCCTACTCTACCTTCCAGCATCCTGCTGTTCCCCACAAAGAGCCTCAACCTCTTTGTGGACTAGACCCTGCAATTCCCTGGGACCCAGGGACCCAGGTGGCCATGGAGTGAGCATGATTGGTTGGTCCACGCAGAGAAGGTTCAGGTTCCAAGGGCTCACAGGGACCATGATACATGTCAAAGGTTGAGCCAGTCTGGCCTGGGGGTAGCCCTGAAGCCTCCCCTCCAGGCATCCCTGTCTACCCAATGTGATCAAGATGGAGAAGACCCTGAGCCCTAGGAGCAGCTGAGCCTGGGTCAGGACTTGGCTTATTTAGCAGCCGGACCACACTGATACATGCCCAGGAAGTCACCCTGAGATACATGCATGTGCCAGGGTCTCTCATCCATTCTTCCCAGCCCAGATGGCTTTTCACTGTGGACCCAGGAGGCCACTCAAGAGTGGATCTCTTCCAGGACCAGCTTCCAAGGCCCTAAGTATTGGACTTCTGAAAATGGAAGTATACAAATAAGTGCTGGGGTTGCTGGGCTCCCCTCAAAGCCTCAGTTTCCCCGTTGGGATTTCAATGTTCCTCTGTCCAGTCAGTCCACTAGGCTGGAGGCCTGTTCCAAGCCAGTAGCACCCTGCCCACCGGCCCTGTAGCTGTCACTCTGTAATCCATCCACTGTGAATACAACCAGTGCCCTGTGAACAGGACCTTGCCCAGCCAGTGTCCTCTCTCTCTACTGATGCCACTCTGTCCTCATTCTGTCCTCATTCCAGAGCCCACCCCATATGCCAGGCCATCAGGGCCCGAGGCCTCTTAGCTTTAAAGAATGGAGGTGCCCTGGGGCTTTGGAGGCAGCAGATAGCAAGAAGTGGGATCAAACAGCCAAGGTTAGGGATGCAGCTGGAGGCCCCTAAAGGAGGGGAAAGTCCCCAAGGGTCTCTAACCATGATCCTCTTGGGGGTCTGAATGTCCTAGAGGCATGCACCACAAGGTCTTGGTGTCTACTCTAATGAGCACTGGCCAGCACTGGGAGGGAAGAGTTGGAAGGGCGCTGAGGCCTCAGGCTTCCCGGCCTCAACCCCCCTCAAGGGGGGCTCTGCAGTAACAATTGCTGGAAGGCAGAAGCTGTTGTTTCCTTGTTGGGTAAATATTTGTGGAAGCCCCAGCCTGCGGCTGCCTGTAGCCAGGGCCCTCAACATTGCCCAGGCAGGCTACAGCCCATTGGGAGCTCAGGGCCGTCCATCTGGGCAGGACACAGTCCTTCCTTGCACCCTGCCGGCCTCAGTGCTTTACTATGGACTGTGTAGAGTGGCCAAGGGCTGTTCTCCTGCAAGGACCATTGCAGCCCTCTCGGGTGTGAAATGCAATTTACCTGAAATAAAGCCCAATTATGGAATTACCTAATTAAAGCCGGGGAGAAGGCTGGGCCTGGCAGGCCGGACGCTCAATGCCCGCCCAATGCCCACGGTCTGAAGGAACAGATGGTGCCCCGGCCTGCCGAGCTGGCCACATTCCTTCACTCTGTCCCCCTATAAGTGACCTAGACAGCACACGACCATCTGGTGTGTGACACGTCCTGCAGGCCCTGGACAATGGCCCAGCAGACCTCTCCATGAGAGGGCCGTCGCCTGGGCAACGGTGCTAAGTGCGGGGAAGGCCCATTCGCAGCCCCTCCCGCGGCCCTTTCTTCGGGCCCTTTGTGGGCCTCGCCTCGGCTCTCTAGCGGCTTGGCTGACAATACCCATGAGTATTTGTCCCCAGAGCTGTGCCTTTGTCCCCTTATCGAGGCCCTGGTGTCCAGTGGGTGCTAGCAGCATCCGCTAGAGGACCAGCAGGGCTCCTGTTTCATGGGATTGCCTCTGCTTCCTTTCTGGCCTGGCTGTGGTTCTTGAGCACTGGGCTTGGCCCTGCCCAAACCCAAACTTCTCCCGTCTTTGAGCCAGCACACAGAGAGAAAAGACCCCTGCCACCCAGCTGTGGTCTTTCACCAGCTACCTGCCCTCTGCCTGTGACACAGGACAGTAAAAGTGTCCTTTAACAAAGGGCTGACGGAAATGAGACACCTACGCCAGAGGTGAAGGTACAACCATATACTTAAGGCAACTGGAAAAATTCCCCAGGTGGGTGAGGCTGGCTCTTCCTCCTGCACTCCTGCCTGGCCTTCTAGCTCTAAGCCCCTTCCCTAGTCTTCCAGGGTCTAGCCACACCCCCTTTCTGGCCACACCCCTCGGCATTAAGCCCCACCCCTTCTCAGCCCTGCCGTCTCAGAGCAGAGCAAGTCTCCCAAAGGCAGGAAGGCAGCTGGCTAGTCCCTCCCACGACCACCCTGACTCAACACCACATAGCCAACTCACTGTCCTGTCCCTGGAATCTCAGCAGCCATCTTTACCTGAATCCCCCTCCCAGCATCCAACATTCCACCCCCCCCCCATACACATATACACGTACATAAACACACACTTAAGACTTCCATCGTTATGGGCAAGTGCAAGAGAGACAGTGGGACAAAGAAAGCAGCTGACCCAGGAAATGTTCCAACCCCAACTGGGCTCAAGCAAACTAGTTAAGTCACTGGATAAAATAAAGGAACTAGTCACAGAGGTGTCTGGACCTGACAGAGGAGCTGCACCTGTGCACTGAAGACCAGGTGGCCAGGCACCTGTAGTAGCCTCCCAGCCCAGTGGGGTGAAAGGCCAGGGCTAGTACTCTTGGGACCCTCCCCACTCTTCCCTCAGCTCCCAGCTGGCATTCACTATATATCAGAGGTAGAATATCCCTCCACAGATTTCTGGGTCTCCAGTTCTGGGATCCCTCCTGGTTTAGCAAAAGCCACCTTTCCAGCACCGTGGGTGCCCTTTGGAGCTCTGGGTGGTGAAGGAGATCTCCCTCACCATACTCAGCACCCATGGATCCTCCTCCTCTTCCTGTGTCTGTATACTTGAGGTCTGGGTGAAGCCAGGCTTATGCCCTAAGCCTTGGTGCCCATATCTTTTCCCTCAGGTCCTCCCACATGGGGCTACAGATCTGATCAGACAGCCTCAGTTCCCACTTACCTCAGAATGTTGGACTAATCCTGCCCAGCACAGGGCTTGTAGACAAGCAAAGCAGGGCTGTTTGGACAGCATGAAAACTCACCAACCAACCACTTCTCACACCCTGGTCAGTAGTGGCCAGCTTCTCACATGCTCCAGGACAGTGCTGTCCCGGCTTTGCTCACTGGGCCTCCTGAGTGCAGGTTGGGTAAGAGTTCCTGGTGTTGACTAGACATGCTTCCCTAAGAATGGTCTCCTCTAATGGAGGGTCCAGAAAAGTTAAGGGGCTCCTACTACCCCTCTCCCTAGCCTCTAAGACCAGGTCCCCTCCCACCAAGGTTCAGATACTGGTTGAGTGTAGGAGATGAAGACCACTAAGAACACAAGCCCCTTTTCTCTCCTGGCTGGTCCTTCTATGGCCTGAGCTTGGTTCTAGTACCTGGCCCCCATCTAAATGTACTTGTGAGGCACTCTAAGGTGCCAGCAGCCCCTCCTGCAGTTCCCATGACACAGGGAGCCTCCACTCTTCAGACTCCCTCCAATCCCCCAGGGCCCACTTCTGAGCACCAGAGAAAGTAGGTCCTCCTTAACTCCCAGAGCCGAGCCCAGCCCAGCCCCCAGCTACCTGCTTCCAGGCCTGGGTTCGCACCCAAGACATTCAGACCACCAGCATGATGCTCTCACTACTTCTCATAGGTGGGTCAAAATGTAGGGGAGGGGGACATCAAGGCATACTAGGGATCATGGTGACCCTCGAACCTTCTCACCCTCCTAGCCCCTCCAGCCCTACTCCAGTCCCACCCACAGCCTCATCTTCCTGCCAAGCCATAACAGTGAGTTGCAGCTGGGGACCTTCAGGGCTGAGGAGGAAGCACTGAAGAACAGAGGCCTAGAACAGAAGGGCCTTGACGCGATGAGGCCGCAAAGTGGGGCCAGACAGCTCAGTACCTGTAAAGAACCATAGCAGACACCAGCAACCATGCCGACGTCAGCATTCTGTGCTGCTGCCAACCGCTATGGTCAAGGAAGCATCTTTGGCAGAGGTACCAATGACTGCACTTATAACTGAGAATGAGAGATACTGGAGACATTCTGCGCCAACCTCTCCTCTTCCACCACTGAAAAAGGAACAGTCCAGACATGAAGCTATTGAAGAGAGTCCTTAAAAAATTTTAATAAAAGATGCTGAAGCTGAAGCACGTCACAGTTGAGGCTTCGGGTGGGGCTAGGGAAGGACTCAGGTTTCTTTAAGGGGCTGGCCACTGGGAGTTTGACCAGGTTCTAATGAGTGTATTTGGGCAGCACAAATTGGGCTTGGGGGGGGTGTTTCTGTTTTCTTTTGGGGGAAAGTGGAACAATGGTGAGCAGGCAGATCTGAGAGGAATGGGAAGTGAGTGTGTTGGGGTGCATTATATGAAATTCCCAAGTAATTAATAAAAACATGTTGGGGTGGGGGGAATAAAGACCCGTGGTAGAAAAGTTAAATGGTTGTCCTAGAAGCCTCAGGACATGGAGAGATGACCTGCCTGAGCCAAAGCTGTCTTCCAAGGCCTTGGAAAGTCAGGGACCTGGGTGAAGAAAAGATGGAGAAATGTTCCCAGTTGGCCTGAGCACAGCTCCTCTGCCAGTACCACACAAGCTGGAAGTCACAAGCTGGCGCCATCCCTAGCTGAGGCAGCCACAGGCCAGAAAGCCTGCTGGTTCCAGGAAGCTTGCTGTAGCACCTGCAACATAGAAGGCCACTTGAATTTCAAAATGCCATTTATATACTGACAACTAACAAGACACCCCAAACATCATAGAATCCTTTCTGATTGTTTCTCAAGACTTTATCCTTCCCTAGTATCAACCCACATGAAGACAGAGAAAGAGAGAGGAAGAGAGGAGGGGCCGGGAAGAACAGGCAGAGCAGCAGGCTTTGAGTTCCAAGTGAGATGGACCACTTTTTGGTGGAATTGCCAGATTGAGCCTCAGCTAGTAGCAGTTCAGGATTCCAGGTAAGTATTGGCACCCATGGCTATTCTAAGACAGCTTGTGTCACAGTCCAGGCTCCCTGAGGGGTCAGAGGACCTGCCAGCAGAGGCTTGTGCGGGCACATGGGGAACACACATCCCAGCCTACAGCTCCCAAGGAGGCCTGCCTGAGGAGGCTCGGTTAAAATTGGAAGTGATCAGCCAGGCTTGGGAGAAGGACTTTCACATTAGAGAAGATCCTCCAAGGTGTGAGGGTGCTGAGGGCCCCAGCAGAGGCCAAGGGAAAGAGACTCCGGCATCACTGGGGAGCCAGGCCTGTCTTGGGGATGTCTGGAGGCCCCTCAATAGAGTCTTCCCTGATAGGAAACTATCAGCACAGTGACCAGTCATTAGGGTCCTGTTGAAGGACTTTGGAATACAGACCAAGGACAGTTATTATTCAACCTGGGTGTGCGCCAAGCAAGGCTAGCTCTATAGTGAGGGGCATAAGATCCTGTGCTTCATTGCCCAAAGGTGGGCCTATTCTTCTCCAGCCCTCCAGCTTGTCACTAAATGGCCCTGGGCAGACCAGCATGGCCTGCTCTATTCAGGAAGCTAACCTTTCAACCCTTCAACAGCTGAGAACAAGTGCTTATGAGCTTACAGGAAGAGAAACTGAGGCACCTGTGAGCTTTTCCTGGAGTGAGGGGTTTTGGCTATCACAGCCTTTGGAACATGAATGTCTTTTCACTTTCAGGGACAGGATCTCACTCTACAAGCCCAGGCAGACCAAGAACTTGCAATCTCCAGCCTCAGCCTCCCTAATGTTAGAACCACAGGCCTGTCCCTTTTAGGAGCTTGGATTTCTGACCTATGAACTTGGCTATGTATCTGAGTGTTATGCTTCCCACTCTATCCTATAGAATAAAATTAACGCTATGCTAGAACATTCTAGAATCTGACTATTTGCAAGTTGGGCATAGTTGGGGCTCAGTTGCCTGAGAAACAGCATCATACGTTTTGGAACCCCCGCCTACTTTAAGGCTCACCTATTCCTCAGTTCTAGAATGTTCTAGATGGCTCCCAAGTCCCCTCCAAAGGCTTGCCTCTTCTTTTAGTATTTTTCAAGGTACAAACAAACAAAAAGCTTTGTTGTGTAGTTCTCAGCACACCCTGAATCCAAAAGTGAGGAGGGGAGGCCTTTCTGTTCTTCAAATCCACCACCTCCAGTGGGCATACCTGCAGCAGCAACACCCAGGGCTGTAATGTCCCTGTGCACCCGCCTCTGCCTACCTTCTCTTTCTCACAGTGTGGGGCTCCGTAGCAACTATGCTCAGTTGTCCCTAGAGAGGGCTAGTCATTTATTCCTACCATGGGTGGGGCTGGAGACCGACCACACTCACTCCTAACACCAAGGCAGCAGCCTCTATGTCCCTGAGGTGGGGAAGAGGGGTGTCTCAGAAGACCCATTGTTTTGCCTGATTCCTGGCCTGATCCTGCAGAGCCACTTGGGAGAGTTGGATGAGAGAGCCAAATGAGTGAGTGATTCAACCCCAAACACCCAGAAAACAGTGGCTACATCCCTGAGCGGAGGAGTAGGGACAGGTGCAGCCCAGGAAGTGGGGAGGAGGGCAGTTGTGGTCCGAGGACTTCGAGCACATAAAGCATTTGCCACACATTCCCCCATTCCCAGCCCCCACAACTGTCTCCACAACTGGATGTGCTCACTCTCCATTCAATAGGTGGAGCCAGGCCGCGTCCAAGGACAGGATGCAAATGGAATACCTGGCAGAGATCGCCTAGGTTCCTGTTAGCCCATCCAGGAAGGTCTGCCCTTTACCACGGTGGAGGTTAGGGGATAACTGGTGGAGCCGGAAGCTTTCATATGCTGATAGCCTCGAGGCTACAGGTCACAGGAGGCCACACACACACACACACACACACACACACACACACATACTCACACTCACACAGCGTCCCTCACTGCTCTGAGAGCTGGCAGGCTGTGTCTACTACCTGAAGTCAGCTCTGCATAACAAGACAGCTCAACTCCTACAACTCTCACCTCAGCCCCAACTCTCATCTCTGTCCCCAGCTCAGCCCCAAAGTCAGCTGACTCTTCAGGGGTACTCATATATATCTGTAATCAAAACGAGGGTTTCTTTAATTAATCTACTTGGCTCATTTTGCACAGAGTTCAGGGCAGGAGGGGAGCCCTAGGAGACTGGAGGAAGCCATATCCCTCTCCTCTATACCACCCAGAACACCAATAGCTCCCCCAAAGTGCACAGAGAGAGCAACTCTCTAGGGATGGAGCTGTAGAAGGGCCAGCAGAAGCCAGTCCCATCCCCTTAACCCCACATACACACCCCTCTACCCTCCCCTCAGCCACCAGCCTGAGAACTGTTCTCAAAGCATTCTACCAGTGCTGTGTCCTGACTGCATCCAAGGGCTTCAGTTATGCAGCACCCAGCTGGCCTGGCTTCCAGAGAGCCCTGCCAAGGCCTGGCACCCTTGCCCCCAGTAGTCCCTCTCGCTGCCAGAAGCAGAGAGGCCTCAGGTCACCAGCAGATTGCTTTCTTGCAGCACTCTGGGCCCTGCTCCCCAGGGAGTCAGCCTCGGGAGCCATGAAGTCCTCCTCAGACCTCTGGAATCCACCTGCAGCCATACCTGCTCTAGGAAACTGAATCCCAGAAGCAGATGACAGCTGAGGGTGGCAGGGCAGAATGCCCATTCAGCCTCCACAGGAGCCAGCCTGCCAACGTGGCAACTGCTTCCCCACCTAGGTCCAGTACCATCAAAGCCTAATGAAATCCTGGGGAGGCCACACTAAGAACAGAAGGGTAGGATTACTCCACCCCAAGAGCCAGGACAACAGGGAGGATGGATGGGGAAGGAAGGCAGCTACCTCCAGAACCTCACAGACAAGGCAGCCCAGAGCAGAATTCGGGACTTCCCTACTCTGCCCCTGCTCCTGCCCCTGCTCCTGCCCCTGCCCCTGCCCCTGCCCCTGCCCTGTGCTATGATCTGGAACTAGGGTTGGGCGCTTATCCACCTGCCCGATTCCTCTGCAACAGAGCTAGAGAGAGCCGCTCTACCCTAAACGAGTAGAGGAATGGAAACCCAGTCTAAAGGTTTCCATTTATGAGGTGGGCAGGAAGCCAGAGGCTGACATTCACAGGAGAGGAACACAGGCTGAAGCCACTGAGGCATTGCCCACCAGTTGAGGTAGGCCTGAATGCCGCAACCAGGCCACATAACCCAGTGCTCTTTCCCTATTACCTGCTGAGCTGCCCCTCTAGCCAGGACTCCACCCCAAAGTCCCAGGCTCCCAGGCAGCCTCTCCTTCTGAGGTGAGGGCCACTGGACTGCCTGCCTCTCCACTCAGCTCCTCTGCAAAGCTGATCATCCTGCAAAGAGAACCCTGTGAGTGAGAGGTAGGAAGCAGCAGGAACTAGAAATCCTAACAGGAAATGCCCAGTCAGGGCCCAGAACCCTGTTCTCTACCTGCTGCAGCCCCAACTTCCCCAGCGCCACTGCCACTACCTCCGAACAAACTGGTTCTTCCTCGATTCTCTGTTTGCCAGTCTCCTGACCATCCTACTAAACTGAACACAAAGCCTTCCAAAGTGCGCCCAGACTCTCTGGTTTTCGGCCGATATGGTCCCCTACACATGAGATGGTGTCCTCCAAGTAGGTCACAGAGGGGACAGTTGACCAAAAGAACCCATAGAGATTAAGGAATGCTGCCCTGCAGAAAGCCAGCTCAAGCTGTGCCCCAAGACCTCCTGGGGACAACTACCAGGGAGCTACGCCCCCTCACAGCCTTCAGCACACAGGACTCGCTGTTTGCCTGGCCCCTCAGAGTGGAGGGTGTGTGGTGTGGATGAAGAGGCACTGGCTTTTCCAGTTCTCCACCAGCCCTTCTGCTAGCACCACGCAGCTCTACACACAGCAAATCCTCCTATGCCCCACCCGCACAGGATCACCTACGTACTCACTCCCCAGGGCCCCAGACACCAAAGGCACCCAGGACCCTTGCTGCACAAACTCCAAACCCAGCAGTAAGCCGGCTAGTTGTTATTCTGTGTGTCATTATTCAAAGGTAAATGCACACGCGTGACCTGGGCACACACATGGAGCTTGCCAAAGTAGGCGAGGCTAGGGATTGAAGTCAGGTCTTCATGCTCTCAAGGTAAGCACTCCAACAACTGAGTTATCTCCCCAGATCTTTATCATCCTTATTAATCACTCTATTGCAAGGCTACACCCATGCAAGCGTATAATACACTCTGAGTTACTCCCCTCCCCCCACACCCCGCCATCCTCCCTTCTCGCCTCCCTCCCATTACTCCCCCGGTTTCTGATTTATATTTACCACCAATGCATACGTGACTTTATGTTATCTCTGAAGTCTAGGGCCCACAAAGGACACCTGCAATATTTGTCTTTCTGGGACTGACATAACTCAGTTAACAAGCTTATCTCCTGCTGAATCCGTTTTTCTTCCTACCACCTCACTTCATTATTTTCTGTGACTGAAAAAAAAAATCCCATTGTATATATAAACCACATTCTCTTCACCTAGTTGCCTTCTCTTGCATAGCTAGACTGCCTCAGTAAGTCAGCCATTGTGCATAATGCCACGATGATGAGCAGCAACGTGCAGGTATCTTTGCGATGTGTTGACTTAGAGGCCTTTGGGTAAACAGCCAGGAGTGTATAGCTGGGTCATATGGAAAAATCCATTGTTAATTTTTTTGGACAAACCTTCATACTGATTTCCAGAGTGGCTGGACTAGTTTCATTCCCGCCAGCAGTGTTAATGTACAAGGGAACTCTTTTTCACACCCCGGCCAGTGTTTGTGGTTGTTCTTGATGGCTGCCATTCAGACCCGGGTGAGATAAAACCCCAATAGAGCTGGAGTCTTCGTGTGCCATCCACCTTGTCTTTCATTAGCCTAAAGCTGGCAGATTCTCCAAGGATGGCCCAGGGGTCTCCCTGTCTCACCTGGCCAGTGCTGGGATTATAAACCTGGCCTAACTTTAAAAAAGGGGGGGGGATTTCTGGGGACTGAACTCATATCATTATGCAAATGGAGTCACCTTCCCAACCCTTCAATGTGGCTTTTATTTGCACTCCTAGTGAAACTGAACAATGCTTTGTGTGTTTATTGGCCATTTGAAAGACCATTCTACTAGTTTACTGATTGAGGAGTTTTGGTGCTTTCGAGTTTATCAATCCCCCCAGCCCCAAAGACGAGATTCTTAAACCTTGGTCACTTACGCCAGGAGATGCCCCACAGGGCAGAACACCACCTCCGCCGCTGTCACGACCTGCTGACTGGGCCTATCCTGTCCATCTCCCCCGTGTTGACCAGACCTGAAGGTAAGCATCCCTTCTGTAGAACATCTTGGGGTGGGTGCCACTCCCCCCCCCACCTCCGCCCCCAACCCCACCCAGGCTGCTCTCCCAGCTCCCAGAGGCCACAGGGCTTCCTCGGCCTGTGCACAATGATTGAAATGCAAGGCCTGGGTAGAGATGCCAGTGTCCAAGGTCCCATGGCTTCAATCCCAGCTTCTTTGCTCCACCTCACAACCAGCCCAGGACTCCCCCTCCATTTCTGCAATGCTGAGGTTACAAATGAGTGCCACTATGCTAGTTTTTTTCCTCCCTACACATGAGTTCTAGGAATAGAACTCACACCTTCATCCAAACTAAGCCATCTACCCATCCCCACAGTGGTTTTTGTGTTTCTCTGATAGCTAAGACTGAACAATTCTTCCTATGTTCATTGGCCCACAGGTAAGGACGGGCCCACATCTAGGGAGGGTCCTAGCTGCTGAGCCACATCACTGATGAGAGAACCACAGCTCCTTGGTATATCTATGATTCAATGCCAGGCTGTGCCGGGAATGGCCCCATGCCCATACCCTTACTTCTCTGAACACCCTTGTCTAATATCTGAGGAGATGAGTTGAAAAGGCAATTCTGTCAATGAAATCTTCTTCCAACATTAGGTTTGCCCTTCCAACATTGTTACTCAGGGCCTACCTGCATCTCTCTAGCACTGTTCCCAGGTCCCAGGCCTGCTCTGCCCATCTCAGGATGAGCCATCTCTTGCTGGTCCTCTGCTTGAGAAACCTCACCACTTCTAGACTGGACCGCACACGATCCTCACCCCAAACAGCACCCCCAACACTCCCATTTGTCCACCGTGGGAAACTGAGGCCCACAGGCAGCTTCATACTGCTTTCCAGTCCAATGGAGGCCATGGGCTCTGCTATGGAGACCTCATTTGAGAATCTCCAGCGTCTGGGCCACACTCTAGAAAGTTCAGGGGCCTGGTAAGCCTGTAGAGACCCAAGCCACTGACACAGATCAGGGTCCTTGAGGGCTTGCAGTCATGATCTTCACTCTGAGGCATCCTAGATCACCTGGCAACTCTAGCGCGCTGGGGCCTCCTGGGTGCTGAAGGCAGAAGACTGGCCCGTTGGGGTCAGAGACTGATGGATCCGTGCAGATAGCTACCCCGTGTGTCTCCAACCCCTCAAGTCCCCAGCCAGCCCTGACAGGGCTTGGACAGGTATTGGGGCACCTGCCACCTGAGGAACTCATGAGGCCATGCTGGGCCTAGGGCCTGGCCTGGCCTGTTCCGGAGGCCGTGGTGCAATGTCGGGTGCAGGCGCCACACGGGGGTCACGGGCCTCGGGGTGCCGGGTCTGGCCAGGGCCGCCGGGGGCCATGGTGGGGGCGCGGGCCGGGGTCGGGGGTCCAGCGAGCTTTAATGCGCAGACAAAGCCTCATTTGCAGGTCAATGCCGCGGCACACTCGCCTCTCCCCTCGCCCGGCGCCCTTTGTCCGGCCGCGCCCGCTCCTCGCGCCAGATGGCCGCGGAAATGCTAATTTCGGGCGCCCCCCGCCCCCCGCGTTTAATTGCGCCTCCGCAGATGGGCCGCGAGTGTGCCGGCCATGTAGATGAGCGCGGCCGGGCCGGGACGCGGGGCTAAGGGGCTGCGGGACTGCGGGAGTGGGGGAGGGGGAGGACAAGGGACAGGGGAGGGGAAGGGAAAGGAGAAGGGTGGGGAAGCGAAGGGGAGAGGAGATGGGAAAGGTGGGGGAGGGCTTGTGGGGAAGGGGAGGGAAGGAGGGGGGAGGGGCGTCGCCCCACCCCCCAGCGCGCCGCCGGGCACGGGCGAGCACCCAGCGCGCCGGGCGCGCGAAGCGGGCTTTTCTCTTTTCATTTCTCCAAAATGGGATCTTAAGTGACTCTGAATGAAAACAAATTGGCCCGCTTTCTTCTCCAAACAGACTGCGCACGGGGCGATGGGGGAGGCGGGCGGTGGGGACACGGGACCCCCTGCCGGGCAGGCCCACAGCCTGCGCCCTTCCGCCCAGGCCTTGTTGCAGGGGCTGCAGATGTGGATCTCCCATAACTGGGAGCCCCGGATCCCCACTTCTCAATTAAGCAGAAAGCCGTCGCCGCCTCCCCAAGGCCCAAACTCTTCCAGGCTGGTTGGGCCGGCACTATGTGTGGTAGAAAGAGATGGGGTGTCATTCTCACCTCCTGCAGCCTTAACGGGGTGGGCAGCAGCAGAACTGGGCTAGGCTGTCTGTGCAGAATGCACTTCTGGGTGGACAGGTGGGTACAGGGATGGATGGTGAGTGGGTATAGGTAGCCAGATGGATGAATGGGTTGATGGATAGGTGGATGGGTAGGCGGATACATGGATGAATGCATGAAAGGATAGATTAGTATTGAGTGAAATACATGAATAAAGTGGATGGATGGATGGATGGATGGATGGATGGATGGATGAATGGATGGATGGATAGATGGACTGAAGAATAGATGAATGGATGGGTAGATGGATGAATGGGTAAGTGAAAGGAACTGGCAAGTCCCTTGTGGTGTGCCCATTTCCTACCAGGATGTCAAACCAGCCTTAGAGCCCCATACAGCCGTGATCTTCCTTGGGTGTGAGAGCACTATTCCCTTTCTCTGGGACATATCACTTAGAACTTTAGTGGGCTGTGTTTTTGTCATCTGTTCAAGTGAAGATGGATCCTAATTTATGTATGACACTGGGCCACTCTGAAGTCAGTTGACATGCAAGATCTGGCCCAACTGCTCCCAGAATTCAGTTTGTCTTCCAAGGCCTTACTCTCCTGGCCTGGGGGCAGACTGCAGCTCCTCCAGTTCCATCCCACAGCCTGGGCTGGCTAAATCCCCTTCTGCCTTACACACCTAGGCTTTAAACTCCTCTCCTCCTACACCTCCTCCTTGGTGTCCTTTGAGTGTCCTGGACCTGATGCTATTCCCTGGACTGTGGTCAGGGACCTCATTCTTTGTCTTACCTACCTCCTTGGCTCCTGCCTTGAGGAGTATCCTGCTCCCAAGGACTCTGCTGTTCCCCAGCATTCACCTTGACAGGCAGTGCCAATAATGACACGGGTGGGTAGGAAATGGCTCACAGGAAATGCACAGTCAAGAGATAGCATGGAAGTTTCCAAAGCTAGAGATGGAAGTAGTTTCCAGTTAATGTGGAATTCACAGGCCTCCTTCGACTTTCTTTCCAGCCCCTGCAGTCCCTTTATCAGCCAGAGGTCCCATCTCCCATCTGAGGCCCTACTCAGTAAAACCAGACCCCATCCCCATACAAGTCTTCATTGAATCTTGGATGAACAGTCCAGCCTGGGCCTCGATAGACACGCTGCTAAAGCTGCAATGTGCATGGCCAGGTGTAGCTTCTGGGGGGTGTTATCGTCCTCATCATATTATTTCTTCTCCGCAGAAGCTTCTAAAGCCAACCCCCTGGCAGCTGATCTTTTCCTGACACCATTCTGAATGGTGGGAATCTTCCATTTTATTTATTTATTTGGGCATGCAAATGTTAGAGGGAGGTGGGCATGAAAACGCATGTGTGTTAAGGCCTATGGGGGTCAGAGACTGTTGTTGTTAAGTAGGTTTACTCTATCACACTCTACCTTGTCTTTTAAATATATTTACTTAAAATTAAAAAAAAAATCAGGAAAAATTCAAAACTAGAGCACTGCCCATTTAAGAATTTTCAAGTATTAAGAATCAGGAATTGTGTTTTGTTTTGTTTTGTTTTGTTTTGGGGGGGGGGTTGCTGCTGCTGCTGCTGCTGCTACTATTGTTTTACCACACAGCAGTGTTGTTACCACAGGGGCATGAAATCACCAACACAAACTCATGAGGTGAAGAGAACTAGTGGAAACTAGAGAAGAAACAGAGGCAAGGACACAGAACAGTGAGCAGGTGCTTTGGGTGGAAGGCTCTGGCTGATGCTGAGCCTAAACTGGAGGTAGATATCTGGTCAAGGGGAAAGAAGAAAACTTGTAAGATTGGAGAGACGTACGTCACTGCAGCCTCCAAAGCAAGTCTCTACTTCTCATTCCCAGAATGATGTGTTCCTAGACTTCACCATAGCCTCCCCTGGAGGACTTGATGTCTGTGGCGGCTTGACTTTAGTGCCTACAGTAGGAACATTCCAGTACTCACAGCAAACATTGTGGACATTGCTTTTGGAAGGATTGTTGCTACCACCTCTTAGGTGGAAGGTCACTCAGATGGACAACATCAATGAAGTACTGCTGTGGCACGACTCTGACATCAGGGGAATGGCTGACATCATCAAGACTTTTGGTTGCATCAGCAGAACCTCTTCCATGCCAAGATGACATAGACTCAGTGGCAGCTCCGTTTCCTTGGCAGTTTCACTTCGCTACCACCTCTAGGTGATATAGGTGATAGGGGGTGTTGAGGCTACCCTCTGGATCCACCTTTGGGCCTGAGACCCACCTGACTTTTAGAGGCATAGGTCTCACAGAATTTGGAACTCACTGATTGGCTAAACTGTCTGACCAGTGAGCTCCATGGATCCGCCTGTCTCAACCGCCCCTCGTGTGGCAGACACAATCAGGCAGTTCTGCTGAATCTTGGATTCTTGAAGGCCACCAGTTGTGTGCTGTATTGCGCTGCATTTTCCCATGTTCTGTTTGTAACATCCTCATGTTCTGGGCCTCTTAAGCCTCTCACTGAAGTTAAAGATTTCTGGTTTGAACAATTGCAGAGGCCACCTGGAATCCGAGCATGTAGGAGGCTGAGGCAGGAGGATCTGGAGGCCACCCTGCCTTCTTAGCAAGTTCCAGGTCAGTTTGTACAGCATAAAAAGACCTTCTCTCAAAGAGGAGAAAGCATGTGAGAGATAGAAGTAGGAGAATCAGGAGCTCCAGGCCAGCCTGGTCTTCCTGAGACCCTGTCTCACAAGACAAAATGACGAAAGCATTCAGGTGACTCACACCTCCCTCAGCACAGCTTACCTGGGGAGTTCACAAATGTGATAACCCTTTAGTAGAAACCAGACTTTAAACTTTGAGTCTATACAGCTATTCCATTTTCGTTTTCAGTACAGAATTCAAAAAATTGTGTGAGATACTCCATGCTTTAGTGTGTGTGTGTGTGTGTGTGTGTGTGTGTGTGTGTGTGTGTAGAAGAAGTTTCCTAGGGAAATGCACTCCAGGAAGCCCAACACTCAGAAAGTGAAGGCAAGAAGATCAAGGATTTGGGCCAGCCTTGTGGATACATAGCAACTTTGAGGCCAGCCTGTGCTACATAAGACCCTGTCTCAAGAAAGGGAAAAAGGGGGGGGGGGATTGTCAGATGGTTTTGGTAGGCTGAAGGCTAACAAGAGAGTGTGAGCACCAGTTGAGTAGGTCAAGTGAAGTAAGGTGGGTTGAGAAGGCCACTGGATTCTGGACCTTGTCACTGTATTTTGGACTTACGTCATTTTCAACTTACAGTGGGTTTGTTGGTATATGGCTCTCTCAAAATACCAATGAGCCATCTCTGTGAGTGCATGTATGTTCTAATGCTTAACTATTTTTCCTCAAAGATGGATATGGTTCCTCTCAGTAGACGTGTGTGCAGGTCCCCAGACATCCAGCATCAGGCCATGGCAGAGGCAAGACTTTACTGAGGGAAATAATGCCTTTCTGTATTTGCCCTAACCCCACCGGCAGGCACATAGTAGTTCTACAAGCAGAGAAACACATTTTTATTTAGAGTGTTTTTTTTTTTAATATATAAAAAATGTCACTGACTCACCAGCCAGGTGACCTGGGCAGCAACAATGCTCCAAGCTGGCCTCTGGCCGATGGGGGCACCTGGGCCCCAACACATGGGGGAGTCCAGTGGCGGGACCATTTTATAAGAAAGCCTCTTCCAAATGCCTTCCTGGGGTGCCCAAGTAACTAGACCCCATTGGACAGAGGCCAGAGCAGACCACTTAATGCCAAATTCCACTCGGGCCTGCTCTCAGTTCCAGCAAAATTCCAAAGTATATTGTTGTTATTGTTATTATTTTTGCAATTACGTGACATTTTTTAAATGCCTGGAGTGTTTTTTCAGCCATTTTCATTAGCTCCTTCTCACTTTGCTGAAGAGGCAAGTCAGCATTTGGCTCGCCACAAAGCAATCTGGCCAAGGTTCAGAGAGGTCAGCCTACCCACCTGGGTCACATAGCAGTAGTGTAGCTGGTACAAGAACAGAAGGCATCATGCCCAGCCTGGCCATCCTTTTGGACTGTGGAAGATATCTGACTCATCAGCTCCTGCTAGGCTCTTATTCAGAGTTAAGAAAGTGTTCAAGTCAAGAGGATATATTTAAGAAGAAAAAAAATGAAGAAAAGGAGGGAGGGAATGAGAGAGGAAGGAGAAAGGGAACTTACAAGAGACTAAAGCACAAAGAATGGATACAGGGGCCTGGGGCACGGGAGCACAGGACCTAGCAGAATGGCATTCAGGGACCCCAGTGGAGAGCCAGCCTGCTCTGTCTGTAACTCTTCCTTTCTCACCTCTGGGTCAGCCTCAGCTTCCAAGGCACCTCCATGCTCAGTGAGGATGGGGTTCCACACACAGCCTGCTTCTACAGCCACCCTCTGGGGAGGGGGGTCGGGCCTAGGGAAACGGCAGGGTCTTCAGATGCGTCTCTGAGGAGCAGAAAACCTGTTCTAGTCAGGCACCTCATCCTGAGCCTCAGTGAAACAGCCCAGCTCCCACTGTTCTACAGAGGGACACAAGGTGGGAACCCAAGCTGAAAGCCTGAAGTAATGAGCTGAGTCAAGTTCCCTCCTCAAAAACAAACAAACAAAACACACACACACACACACACACCCTTCTGTTGAACTCTAACCTCAAAAGGTGATTCTATCTGAAAATGGGGTCTTCCTTATGAAGTCTTGTGGTGGTCCTAATCCACTCTGACTGGGGTCCTTGAGGAAGACTGGGGCATAGCCGTGCAGAGGAAAATCACATAAAGACACGGGATGGTGCGGTCTGCAAGCTGAGGACAGAGGTCCTGGGAGGGGCTAGCTCCTCAGCCCCTTTTTCTTCTGCTCTGACTTCCAGCCTCTGGACATGGGACAGGGGATGTGGACTGCTGAAGCCCCTGGCCGTGGTGGTTCCTATGAAAACCCAGCCTCCATCGCATCAGCCCACAGAGGAGATGCCTACTCAAAGAGACAGCAGCCTTGGCCTCTAGTCCTTAGGCAAGAGCCGCTGCCATCTACCTCTGGCCTAGAGACCTTTTTGCATCTTTGTTGACATGGCTCTAACCAACGTTCTTTAGAAGTCTCAACGCTAACATCTAGGAGACACAGGCCATGTGGAGGATCATGACAGCGTCCCCACCATGTTTCCTCACGCACCGAGACAGTCCGCATACAATCTCTGTGTCTCTTGGTTGCTAAGTGCTGACAGAGTCTGGCCCGAGTAGTAGAAAGATTTCTCAGTCTGAAGAGCCAGGATAAACGCTGAAGGACCAAGTCTTGCCTAGGCTATGGCACGGGCCGGTCCTCCCCAACTGGAGTTCAGTTGATCAGCTGTTTGTGTCCAAGTGACACGTGACACGGGGCCTCCCCTCCTATCTGTTTTTTCACCCACACAAGTTCAATTAGAATTTTGCTTTATGCCAGAGTGGTCTCTGACACGAACTATTCTGGTAGGTTCTGCATGTCTCGTCATGTCCTCTGGCCCGAAGTCAGTCCGCCAGTTTCAGAAAACACTCTCCTGTGCTGGACAAGGAGGGAAGAAGAAGAAAGAAAACATACAACATAAAACAAAAGCACAAGAAACAAAAGGGAGAGAGCTGGCTGCCTCTTCTGCAGAATCTTCCTGGAGGAGACAATTCATTCAGGGCAAACTGCTTCCTTTGTGCAGGGATTCGGAGAACATGCTGGTCGGGTTCGTCATAGATGTAAAGCCCCGTCTTTTCCTTTGATTCAGATATTTAAATTCTCAAATATATATTCTGTGACAATTGAATGGCAGCTGACCTCACTTACTTTCATAGAAAAAATTCAGAAGGCATGGGCCACAGTTAATCTAGGCCCCCGCCAGCTCACAGGGGCACAGTCAGTTGCGGGGTGAGGGGGCATAATCCTTTTATTCAGACATTTGGCTTAAAAGAATAACAAGGGGGAAAAGCTGGGGCGTAATTACATTGCATGGAAAGCAGAAAGATCTCTCTGTTTCTCTGTGTGTCTGTCTCCCTGTGTGTGTGTGTCTGTCTTCCTCTGTCTCTCTGCATCTCCGTCCCTGTCGCTCTGTCTCCCCTCTTTCATCTCCTCTCTGTCCATTAGAATTGGAGGCTCCTGGCCAAAGGCTATTTTCGTGGTAAAGGAGTGCTCTCTCCTCGCTGTCGCACCCACTCTGCCACCCCCTTTCCCAGGGAGTTTTGTGGCTGGGTAGGCTGCCACGGTGGGACCCATTCATTCATTCACCACGTCACTCATTCCCTTCATCCCAAGCAAAGACTTATTGTGTGCCAGGCTTAGCCAGGCCCAGGCTGGGCAGGTTTAACCAGATCCTACCAACACAGCTCTCTACTAAAAAAACCCTTAGAGGAAAAAAAAAAAAAAGCGGGGGGTGGGGGGTGGAGGAACCTAAGCTCCCGATAGGATAACATCAAAGTCCGGATAGATAGCATAAATCTTAAGGGGCCTCAGAAACACCTGAGTCTACAACGAAGGGGAAGGGGGCCCCCTTCCCTGGGCCAGCCAGGCAAAACTCTGGCACAGCCGGTGGCCAAATCATACTCCCAGGGCCCGGGTCCCAGAGGACCCTGGCCCAGTCCATCAGCAGGCTGGGCCTTTTAATGTTTAAAGATCTCTCCCCTCGTTTCAAAAAACTCCCTGACACGGTTTTCTGTGATGCGTGGGCTGTCGGGACATCTGTCTTCTATACCTAATAAAGTCGCCGGGACTCAGAATGAACTCCGCGTGGCTTTGAATCCGGGCTCACATATGGTTGGTAATTAGCTGGCTATCTCTTGGCGTTAAATGATTTTTTTTTTTTCTCGCCCGGTTCGCATCCATAATAGACACGAACAGAGTTGCGATTGTTCGCTGTTGCGGGACGTTCTGCGCCTGAATGAGCGGGGGGCTGCTGCGTCGACGCGGATTTGACATATGGTTGCGCGGAGCCCAGAAGAATGGGCCCCTGTGTGTTCGACCCGGACGCGGCGGCGCTGGCCGTGCCAGCCCGGCGGAGACCCGGGTGCCCGACGGCGCAGGAGGAGCGGGCGCCGCAGCCGCGGGCGCACCGTCGGGGCGCGGGGTCTCCGCAATCCAGTCGGGGCCAGGCGGCACGTGGGATGGGATGCTGGGAGTGCAGGGCCACCGTGCCGGGCGGGATGCTGTCGTGCGTGGATGGAGAAGCGGCTAAGTCGGGGTGGGCGCGTGGAGGCGTGGATGTGGTGGCTGGGTAGAAGGACAGATGGATAAAGAGATGGAGAGACGGATGGATGGCTGCAAGGATGGAGGGATGGATGAAGGGACCCGCGGCCCCGGGCCGGCCGTGGCGCCCGTGCAGGCCTCGAGGCGCGGCGGGGGAGGTAGTACGGCTGCCGCAGCCCCATTGTGAAGCGCGCGAGACAATGAGCGGCCCGAAGAGGCACCTGCTCGCCTGAAAGGCCCATAAATCGCCGCCGGGTCCAGCTGCCTTCCCGCCCCTCCCCGAGGACCGGCGGGCCGAGCGCGGCCAGGGCCGGGAGGGGGAGGCTCGGTCGCCGGTCCCGGCAGAGCGACCCAGGCCACCGTGGCGCGCGCCTGCCCTTGTGCCTCGGTGCAGCTGCCGGCACCCCCGACTGAGCCGCCGGGGCTTACTCCTGCCTGTGCCTTGGGGTGGCCTCCGGCAGCAGCCGTCCCTCCAGCAGGGAGTGCACCCCGCCGGGAGACTTCTGACCCACCACAATCGGGGTGTAACTAGGCAGCCTCAAAAAAAAAAAAAAAAACGAATTCTTGAGTTTTTGAAAGTTACAGATTCTGACTTGCACAGTGTTGGGAGCTTGGAAAAGTGTGGGTCTCCTTGTTTTTTCCAGGACCTGGGGAAAAACCGACCCTTGTGGTCCTCCTCATTTTGCTACACTCCCGGCCATTTGTATGAGTTCTAACGCTGCTTACTCAGGCAGGAACAGGCTGAAGCCTTGCCCTGCTGGTCTGGGTCCACTTCCAACCAGCTTCCCTGAGTCCTTTGAGTGGGGAAATGGAGCAGGCTCAGAATGAGTTCTGGGAAGTTTTCCTATGCAAACAGCACGAACTTCCCCTCACAGTAAGGAAAGCAAGCAAGCCCAGGGCTGTGGTCCTCTCCGGGGACCCTGCTAAGAGGAAGGGGCTAGTCTTCTCCAACGCACACATACCTCAGAACACACTTGGGAGGAGTAAGGGCTCTGATTGGACTGGGGGGAACTTTAAGAAGTTTGGACTGGCCGTGTAACTGCCTCACTGTTGGAGAGGAACACAGGGGCTGAGGTGGACAGGAAGTGGCAAGTGCCACCAGCAAGGCCCTGGCATTCTAAGGCTTCTCCTGGCCTCACCCAGGTTCATGGAAGATGCTTCTCTCCAGGACAGCCACAGAAGGCTCCTGGAAGGTCAGGAGCAAGGATAGAGAGCCCACTTATTATTTGGTTAGCTTAGGTTCGGGTTGGTTTTGCCTTTAAAGCAGGGTCTCACTCTGTAGCCCAGGCTGGAGCTCATGGAAATCCTTCTGCCTCAACCTTCTGAATACTGAGCTCATCAGCATGAGCTGCCCCCTCCCTTAGGAAACTGTATTTCACTCTACTCCAGATTGACCTGGAGCTCATTAGATAGCCCAGGATAGCCTTCAACTCTTGACAATACTCTTGACTTGGCCTCTCAAGTGCTGGGATTCCAGGCATCAGCCACCATGCCTGCCTGGAAGAGCCATATTTAAACGGCTAACAATTCATGACACAAGGGACAGGAGGGGCCAGACTTAAGCATGGGGGAGGGGATGTGGCCCCTGGCTGCACTCAAGCACGGCCACCATCCTCCCTCAGCAGAAGCACCCTTTCTGTTGGACACTCCATCTGTGTTCAACGAGAGCAGGGCTTGGCAGCTCCACTCCCTCTGGCCTCTTCAGGCGTTGGCATGCACCTACCAGGACTTTCTTCCAGGAAAAGGCATGTGTTCAGTCCCCAGGTCCTTGCCAGCACCAGCCCCAAGCTGGCTGCCTGCATGCACCCCACTGGACAGGCACACAGGCCACATCCTGGAGGCTAGAGGAGTTGGCACGGTGGAGCAGGACCACAGCAGGCTCTTGATAGGACAGAGTATATAACACACACACACACAGAAATGTCTAGGATTGAAGGTGTTACTATTTCTGACATTCTGGTGCCATCTCTATCCTTCCCCCATTCCCTAATAAAAGGCCAGCATTCCTCCTTCACCCTTGCCTCCCTCACATATGCGAATTTTTTCCATTTCCTTTGATGTCTTTTATAAGTTGCATCTCATTTCCTGCTTGGGCATTTCTAACCTCCAATGACTCCAGCTCAGGACACTTGCTGTGGCTGCCTGCCGTGGCTGTGTGGCTGGACTCCTTGACACCCCACACAGCAGCCAGTTTAAGAGGGTTCAGCCCTCTGTGTGCAGTGGCTATCCACCTTCCCCTCCTTTCTTCTAGTAGCTCCCTGGGAGGAATGGCCCTGTCCGTGGTGAAGGCATCATGCTCGCTATAGAATCTAATTCCTCCCCTAAGGTCTTTGACCATCTGCGTTATTCAAGCTTCCAACGTTATTCCCCCATGAGAGGACCACTTCTGTCCAATCTGCCACCTCATGCAGGCTGACCTGGGTGGAGGGGACAGACATCCCTAGCATCCCAAGAGCCCAGCTTCGGGGTTACTCAAAGCCTATGAGGGGTTGAGGCAGGCAGGTGGTAGATCAAGGGCAAGATTGGGGTGATACCTACTCAAGCCTGGCTCCATCAACCCTAGAACACAGCTAGAAAAGTGCAAATAACCCCTGAACTAAGCAACAGAGGGAAAACGAGACAAGTCAGCAGGTGAGGTAAGCCATCTTTCCCCCTCTTTCTTCCCTGTTTCCTTCTTTTCTTCCTCTTTAAAAAAAAATCTTTTATTATATTTCTATTCAGTGTGTGTGAGCACGCACCAAAGCCCACATGTGTGGAAACCAGAGGACAGCTTGTGGGAGTTGGCTCTCTTCCTTTACTATGTGGGGCCCCAGGGAAGTCAGGTGGTCAGGTTTGGCCACAGTGCCTGTATCTACTGAGCCCTCATTTCCTCCCCTTCCCCCAGCCTCTTCCTCCTCCTTCTTGTCGTCTGTCTTTTTCTTTTGGTGCTGGGGACAGAACCCAGAGTCTTTGCACATGCTCAGCAAGTGCTCTGCCACTAAGCTTCAGCTTCTCTTGTCTCCCCCAACCCTGAGTTCCTCTCTTCACCTTTCCTCCTTTCTCATTTAGTCACAGGTCTCTGACTTTGAGGCAAAGCACCACGAAAACCAATGTGAGCATCTAAGGGCAGACCCTGGACTATTGAAAAATATAATCCAGGAATGTAAAAAGGCACAGTCCAAATTCCCTGACCTGCTGGGGTACCATAAAAAAACACAACGAGAGGTTTCACTGTGTGAATGGGAAGACAGGATACAGGTCTCTTACCAAGGGACAGAAACTGGGCACTGCCTTTGTAACCTCTAGCCAAGCCCATATATATCACCATATATCACAGCTTACCACACAGAGGTGCCTGATGGCATCTAGGTAGGCCATCAGGAATGTGGAGTCCCTATGAACAGTGACTTTCTTCTTTTTAGGTGGTACTGGAGTTTGAACCTAGGTCCTTGCCCATGCTTGGTGAGTGTTCTTCCACTAAACTATTTCCCCCAGCTGCCCTGTGCACTATGACAAAACACTTAAGGCTGTGCTGTTTATGAAAAGCTGAAAAGTATATCCGGCATCTGAGAAGTTGCAAGTCCTGGACAACACATCAGGAGTTTAGCAATTGTTGTGGGTTGTTCTCTGCTTCTAAGATTGTGGCTGGTGCAAAGGACATGAGGGTGTTTGAGGCTTTGTGATGGAATCAACTCTCCCAAGCCTTAATGCCCAACACTATGACACAGGACTCCTGTGTTATAACACTGTAACATAGGACTTCCTAGACTCTGAGGCACCTTCACTTTGACCTCTCAAGTCTGCATTCACTCTATCTTTAAGGTTAAGGCCTTGTCATCCAAATCGTGGGCTTTCATCCAAGACTGAAAGTGAAATGTTAGGGCCAAAGGATAAAACCCCCATGAGGCCATCAACATGAAAGATAACCCCCTCCTGAGCCTAGCGATCAGGGCTGGGACTCCCTTCTACCTGGACAGACCAGGAAATGGCTCCCAGGTCTCACACCAGACAGTGGTGAGGATGGGGTTAACATCATAGGGGCCTTGAGCTCTGGACAGATGGGAGCCTCTTGGGAGACTAAGTGAAGACCAGAGTAAGTGTAATACACCCTGAGGACGCTAACACTGGACTCTTCATCCTATGCTCCACATCAGAAAGGAGAAACTGAGGCCCACAAAGGGAAACAAGGAAGCCAGACACATAGGGAGGGCAGGGGGAGGCAGTCTGTGGCAAGGAGAGGAAGCACAGAATAGGAAAGGCCCAGCATGACCACAGCCTCCTGCTGCCCAGAGCCAGACTGGACCCACCACAGCCAGTGTAAGCTGGACAGCTACAAGCCCTGTATTTGACCTGATACCAGCTAAGGAGTTTAGCATGTCCCAACCACCCAGCCTTGAGCCAACCATCTTAACCTAAGCCCCTGACCACAGCCCCCAGGGCCACCAATGTCCCCCGGGGCAGCCCCTTAGAATAAAATGAGTGGTTTCAACGGAAAGAATAAAAAGTTATATTTTTCAAAACTTACGTTTGTTTGTTTGTTTGTTTTATGGAATAGAGGATGACCTTGAATTTCCGATCCTCCTACCTCCACTTCTTATTCTGCGCCACTATGCTTAGCTAAGAAAAGATGATTTCTAACTGCAGACAAACCATTATGGTCCCAAAGGGCAGCTCATGGTGACTGAGGAGCCCAGTCTGATTCTCAGCTGGTGAGGTCCTCAGATTGCCAGGCTTCTTCAACCATTATCGTCCCCACATGTCCTTTCTTTTTAGTTCCTATTGATCACCCAAAATGGATCAATGACTCCGAAGCTCAGTAGCAACATAAAGACCAGTCAGAGCTCCAGAGCAAGTATAAATGGGATGCCCTCCTCCACCCAACAGGGAAGTGTGGTGCTAGATACATGGTAGTACTGAGTAAAAAAAAAAAAATTACCCAGCATCTCCTAAGACTTGGCCAGAAAGTGGCCAAGAGCAGGGCCTTACAGCGAACAAACGGTGTTAGACAGGCCTAGTTGATGAAGGGTCCTGGATTAGGAAATGCTGATGAAGGCCCCTGAACGTGGAGGAGAGGAGTCGCTTACTGGACAAAGCCAATGGCATGCACTTATCCAGTGAGCAACTGGAGGAAGCAGGGCGTGGGATTGGCTCGCCTCACTGCGGGGGAGGGTTCAGGGGCGACTGAGATGGAAACAGAAGCTTAAGATGAATAAAATGTAACCACTGTTGAGAGGCCTTGGAGAGCGGCCGCTGTTTGTTGCTTAGACTACTCATCACTGGCCCTGTTTGCAAACGTCCCTAAGAAGCTCTCGGGAAGTGTAAGCGATACTATTACAAGTTGCTGAGAAAAATGCAAGATCAGATACAAAGTTGCCAAAAAAGGAAACATTAGGGCCCAGATGGTTTTAAGGCCAAACCTGACAACCTGAGTTCCATCCCTGGAGCCCACACGATGGAAAAGGAGAGCTCACTCTCCCAAGCTGTTTTCTGACATCCACATATAGACTGCAGCATATGTACGCCTACATACACACATATACGTGCATACATGCCAAACAGATCAATAAATGCAGGGCCAAAAGATTAAAGGTTCCTTGGGTAAAGGCGACTGCCGCTAAGCAAGACGACAACCTGGATCCTATTCTCCAGACCCACATGGTGGAAGAGAAGAGCCAGCTCTCACAAGGTGGCCTCAGACTCTCACATGTTTCCGCGCACATATAACACACATGCACACAAACATTAAATTTAATAAAATGTGTAATGTAGAATCAAGTACAAAAACAGAAATTCGACACGTGTGTGCAAACATATACAAGCACTCTATGATAGGGCATGTGTGCATGCCAATTTGTATCGTGTACACACACATACAACACAGGAACAAAGGCAGAAAGAGCTGCCGGTGAGTACCTTGGCTAAGCGTTCCGGTGATGCGGTCTTGCTGGCTCCAGGATGCGGTGTCCTTGCCAACCTGTGCCAGCGGTCATCTGGTTCCTGCTTGCGTGCACATTTTCCTGATGTAGCGAGCAGAAAGTCATTTGGACATTTCAAACAGAAAACAAAAACAAAACAAAAACAAAACTTGTTTTGTTTTGTTTTTTCTTTTTTGACACATGATCTCATGCAGCCAGGCTACCCTTAAACTTTCTATGTAACAAAGATCACTTTCAACCACATCAACACTCTGTTGATGTGGTGCTAGGGACAGAATCCAGGGCTTCCTGTATGCCAGGCAAGCATTCACTGGACTGAGCAGCATCCCCACAGCCAAGTGGTTTGTTTTTTGTTTTTTTTAATCTCATCGTATTTTTAAATTTATCTGTGACTCCATGGTTAGCATCCATTAAAGGCTGTCTGTGTTTAACATACCACATGAGTTCTCTATTCACTGCTGACTCTTACAGCTTTCTAAATTTGGCCTGTTTCTTTTATTTTTCATATGTGGCGTGCATACATGTGATACGCATGTATGTGTACACACATGTATGATGTACATGAATGTGTGTTTACATGTGTGTGGCATGCGTGGTTCACATGTGTGTTCACATGTGTGTTCACGTGTGTGCATGGACACCTGAGGTTGACTTTGAGAGTCTTCAGTTTCTCTCTCTCTTATTCACAGTCAAATCCAGAGTTCAACGAGGTGGCTAGTCTAGCTAGCCAGTTTGCTCCGGGACTCTGCTGTCTCTGCCTTCTAAGTGCTGGGACTGGATACAGGCCATGATACACACCTGGCATTTACCTAGGTTCTGGGGATCTGAAGTCCTCCTTAGGTGACAAACACATTAACCATAGAACTATCCCTAGACCTAGTTTATGTGTTTGAAATTTTCCCGCATGTATAAATTTTCATCACATCCACCCCCATTACCTCCTCCCCGCACATACACTGAATTCACTGAAAGGGTTTTGATAATTTTTTTTTTAACTGCCAAATATTTTTGCTCAAGGGAAGATTTTTGTTTTTTGTTTGAAAAGCAGGTGACAATTATCTCAGGCCCTCAGGTCAACCCCACACCAAGAGCTGCTCTGGCCACCGTGGCTGTGGATTCTTTGTCCCTCCTGGCCCTGAGAAGTAGACTCTGCCTCCTGATCCCTAAGTCTGGAGGTCCCTGTGCTGAGAATGCAGCAGAGGTGGCAAGGTGCCGCGTCCAGGGCCAGGCTGAGCGGCTGCTCTGCTTCTGCCTGGGGCTCCCCAAACACGAGCACATGGCCCCTGGCATCCATGTGCTAAGGAAGCACAGACATGCCTGAGGAATAGACTAAGTGCAAGGAATGGGGGCGGGAGAGCTGCTGGCAGTTCCTTCCTGGATGCGGCAGAGGAGGAGCTGTGTTGGATGTTGATCTCCACCTCTGGCACGACACCTTTGCTATTGCCCCACGACTCTCCCAGCCTTCCCCAGACTCCCAGCGCATAACCACAGGCACTGTCCTCAACCACGCAGCACTGGATGGTTCTTGACTGGGCAAAAGACTTGGGACAGTATTAGCTGTGGAAGAGAAGAGGCGATCTGTACCTGACAACATGCCGTTGGTGTGGTACAGATAGCCATAGTGGGAGCTGGACAGCATGGGAACTGAGACAATGCTGAAGCCACATGGACAAAGGAGAAAGATCATTCCCACGGTTTTTAGGGGCAGTAAAGAGCAAATCATTTCTTCCCAGGTCCATAAGGCTGGCTGAGTAAGGCCACTTCCCATTTGTGCCCCATGACTTATCTACATTGCACATTCCAAGATAGTCAGTATCTCTACAGCTGCATTTGGTACTGGCAGGACCTGTCTACGACTCTCAAGGGTCTGTGAATCATTTCTGGACACATTTCCACATGTTCATATTTTGTAACTGTAACAAATTATATGAAACTGGATAGTTTATGAAATGAAAAGATTTGCTTAGCTCAGAGTTCTGCAGGTTTGAGGAGACGATACCAGGACCTGATAGTTTCTGGTGAGCTTCAGGGTATGTATATGGGAGAGGAAGAAATCACATCACAAAATGAGAAGCCAGAGAATGGCTGCAGTTCTTTTATAAGGGTGTACCACTATAAACTAAGGACCCCCAGCTATCTCCTCCATCCGTTCACACCAATGTCCTGGGGACAGAGCTGCCATCTCATGAGCCCTTAGGGGATACACTCAAACACTGTACACAAAGCACCAAGTCTCCAAAATGACAAGACATTGCCACCAGGCCCCTATTGACCTTCCTGCAGATGGTGAGCTGGAAAGTGTATCTGCCAACTTTGTTTTCACTGTGCCTCACAGCCCACACCCTCAGTGGCTGACAGAAAGCAAGAGACATTTCTCACTCTCTGACAGCCAGACTGGTGGGCTATGGCTGAACCCTCTGCTCTTTTCGCTGGGAAGGAGCAGCCAGTCTCGGATCTTGCCAGCCCAAGGCAGAGACAAAATGGCAGAACATTGGCCCAGGCAGGCTCATTTCAGAGGCAACATATTACAGTCATACTTCCCTAGGGGCAAGAGTCACGTGGGAAAGTCTAATAGAACACAGGAGAGGCAGGCTACCCTGTAGGGAAGGACAGCAGATATCTTGGTGCTAATGCAAGTGACCTCACAGCCAGTAAGAAGATTGACCACAGCTCTTGTTCTGGGCCAGGTCGAAGAAACCAATGGACTGAGAGAAAGCCTCAGCTGTCAGTGTCAATTTTTAGTTATGCTCTGTCCCACTCAGGCACAAGCTGGAAGGTGGGTTCCTGTCCTTCCTTTTTATTTTCCTCTTGAGATATGGTCCCCACTCTACAACTCCGGCTGACCCGGAACTCTTGAGGCACCAAGCGTGAGCCACACACTCATGATTCTCTAAGTTTGATTTTGTTGTTGTTGTTGTTGTTTTATTTTTGTTCTAGAGATTAAATCTAGAGGTTCTGAGCGGGTTGTTTTAGAGTATTATGTTTTGCCTAGAATGGCCTCAAACTCATGACAATCCTCCTACCTTGTCTTCTCAAGTGCAGAATGAACCATATCAACTTACTTTGTTGTTGTTTTATATTTGTTTGTTTGTTGAGACAGACGTCAGGTAGCTCAGGCTACCCTCTGTTCTTAAACTCACTCTCACTGAGGATGATCTCGAACTTCTCATCTTCCTGCCCACACTTCCCGAGGGCTGAGATTATGGGTTTGCACATTCACCCCCAGTTCATGCAGCACGGGGAGTCCGTAAATGATGAGCAATCTCTCTAACAGCTAAATCGCTCCTCCAGTCCAGACTTCCTTTCTTTTCTTATTTTCCTTACATCATTTATTTAGTGTGTAGTGCACGTGTGTGTACACAAGGCACACATAGTACAACTTGTGGGAATTGGTTTTTTGCTTTCCACCACCTGGGTCCCAGGGATCAAACCCAGGCTCATCATCCTTGGCATCAGGTACGTTTGCTTGCTGAGCCATTTTGCCAGCCAGTTTCTATCCTTCCGTTCACGTGAATTGGTGGTAGATGTGGTGCAAAGAGGAGAAGCCCTGGAAACCAGTCCTCAACAGGGACTCCCTCGTTGATGTCAGGATCAGAACACTGTAGCCCCTCTGGGAAGCAGCTTGATGGTTTCTCAAAAAAAAAAAAAAAAAAAAAAAAAAAAAAAAAAAAACAGGCTCCTTTCATAGGTCAATTGAGCTCCTTTGTATTTGCCCAAATGAACTGAAAACTTGGATGTATACAGATGTTTACAGGGACTTGAGTCAAACTTGTCTGAACTGAAAACAGCCATGATGCCCTTCAGTGGGAGGCAGAATAAGCCAGTATGGAGCACCCCTACAGCTACTATAATTGCGTGCTAAAAAGAAAAGAAAGCCATGGGGAGCCTCGGATGCATGTATCTCGTCTAAAAAGAGTGCACACAGTCATTCTGAAAAGGCAAGGCTACAGGGGCCAAAAAGATCAGGCTTGCCGGGGGTGGAGGCAGAGGGCAGATGGATTCCACTCTTTGATGGTGCGATAATGAACACAGGGCGTCACACGTTTGTCTAAACCTATAGCTGGAACAACCCACCAAAAGTGAGCCTGATTGTAAGTTGTGAACTTCCTTGAATAACAATGTGTAAAAAAAAGAAAGAAACAAACAAACAGAAGCCCAACTCAGTACTGTTGACCCCGGGGACGAGTCAGGCTCTGCACCGGTCAGTTCTCTCCTGTGCCTGACCAGTGGTAGAACTGGGCAAGCTCTCAAAGCCTCACTCCACACATCTGTGACGTGGGTGTGCTCAGACCTCACCACAGGGCTGTTAGGATAACCAACCTTCTCTGAGGCTCTCATGGCCTGAGAAGGGAAATCAGGGTGGTGAGCAGCCTGCATTGCAACTTACAACTTGGAGCAGGGAGCTTGTTTCCTTTCCCCTTCCTGCTTCCTGACTACCTGCTCCAAATCCCCATCCTTCACTTCAACTTCAGGAACCTCAGGCCTTCCAGCTAACAACATCTCCTGGCAGTCCCCAACCCCACCTCCAGCCACTCTAGCTCCCTATTCCAGGAATACCCTAGGCCTAGGCACAGCATGTTCCCACTGGTCTTGTGCAGTCAGCATGCGCTGGCTGCTGGGAACCCTGCTGTGCCGTTTTAAGCAAAACTTGGGGGTTGCTCGGCTGTCTCCAACACTGTTCTCAGTGTACTGTGGTTCCTGGGGTTTATCTTTGCCTCCCACACAGACGGTCTTGGGGGGCTCGTTCCTCTGGATTATTAGCCACACCACCCCTATAGCTCAGTACCTCCATGCGCTACCCTGCCTTCTTGCTGGCTTTCTTGCTCTCTGCCAGTAGTGGATCCCTTTGCTCCATTTGCCACTGCCTTGCACGAAATCCAACCCGTAGCCTGTCAAGCAGGCTCCGGAGGCCAGGGACAAAGGAGGCCCACCAGTCACACCCCAAAGCTCATACTCACCTTCAATAACACAACCCGTGCGGTGGTAGCCCAAGTCCTACCAAAGTCCCAGGCAGCCCCTGAGAGCCCGACAGCCCCTGTGGCCTCCCCTTTCTCCTAGTCCTCTGCTCCAGCACACTTATCCTTCTTCCCTTTCCTCCCTCGTGGTCCAGGGTTTTCTGCTATAGACCTCTGTCTATAGACCCCCTACCCACCATCTTGCGTCATCACCACTCATTAAATGGCTAATGTGTCAGACCCACCAACTGCCTTCCTTGTGGGCACAGGACTAGACAGTACCACATGACATCCTGCGTGCCCAGGGAAGCAGCCAGAGGACACCACATATTTCCCAGCTCTAACAGAGAAACTTACTCCCAAGGTCAAGGCTGGGGCCACCTGGGCTCAAAGCCACATGTGTAATGGTGCTTCCTAGGTCAGGCATCTTTGGACGTCTGCTAGAGCCCCTGCCTCACTCAAGAAATGACGGCAGCAATGACCTCTGTGTTCTCACCGGGCCCTGAGTGGTTTTGAGGAACACTCCCCCCAAAAGTGTCATAGAATTGGGGTTGCAGGCGGGCCGTGGGTTTAGTGTTTGTGAGAATCATAGCAGGAAACAGAGGCCTGGCTGACCTACATGCAGAGGCCTCACTGCACTGTGTGTGAACGCCACATAACTCATTCAGGTCCTTGAGACCCCATGGTTTCTGGCCCAGCATTCTCCTAACAGTCAGGACCTAACCCTTGCCTCCACTGCCCAGCGCCTCAAGGACCATGGCTACCCTCAAATCATGGAGAAAAGGGCCGCTCTAACACACAGGTAGATTCTGGGAGTTTCCCTCTCCCCACCCCCATGAGCACATACAGCGAGCAACTTTCCTCGCTGGGATCTAATTCCTGGGTCACCAGCAAGCTGAGGGCTGCTGCAGGCAGCAGGGCCTACCCTCTTAATGAGGTCTGCCTTCTCAACGGGGCGGGGGCATTTCTCAAAGCCTGATCACAGCTGGGCTCCTAAGGTATCCAGGGAAGGCTGAGTTAATTACACACCCCCACACGTCTCTAAAATCTTGGTCCGGTCTGGTAATGCCCATGAGTTCTTCTCTCTGGGCCACAAGGACTTTATGGGCCAATCTGTTTTATGTCATCTTTTTCCTTTTGAAAGCCGTCGTTCTCATAGGTTTATAAGCCAGGTATAAAGAACCCTTCCCCTGCTTACTAAAAGGGGTCTCACTGGATCCAGTGGGCCGGCGGGAAGCAGGGCATGGAGTTGTAGGAATCATAGCCTTGAATTCTCCCACAGAAGGGCGGGGCTCATCCCCCGCCGACCCCACCCTGTATTCTCTGGTGATTGTTCCTCTCATCCTCCTCCGAACTCCCTACCGAGTCATGCCTGCTCGTGGAGGTGCTCTGCCCTATGGACCTAGGGACCTTGGGGCTTTCAGGGCTCCACTGTGTGCCCACGCGCACATGGGCAAACTCTGCAGGTACACGGGAGCTTATTTTGCTCCAAGTCCTGCAAGCACCCATCTGGGTCCATCCAGAGTCCGATGAAAAAGTGAGAGTCTGTTGCAGGGAGATACACTCCCCCCTCCCACACACACACACACCCCTGAGTAGCAGGTCGGTAGGCCCCGTGAAAGCGGACCCCCTTTCTTGTAAGCAGCCAACATCCTGTCAAGTGGTGACGGCAAGGTTTGACGGACCCTCCCTTTGCCCCAGCCCGCATCCCCCCCATGTTCAATTGCCCCAGCTCTGGGCTCCGAAGGTGTAAAAGAACAAGCGGACTGCAAGTGTGACTTTTGTTGGGCCTCTTTATTTAGAACCTGGCAGAGGAGGAGCCCTGGGCAGTTGGTATGGGCAGCAAAGGAACCATTTCGACAGTCTGGTCACCAAGTTTAAGAGCAGTCTAATAAAGCGGGGGGACACTGTAATCTAACTGGAGATGAGCGTGTGGGGGCTTTTACACGACAGCCATCCCCTAGAGTCTAATATAAAAGGAGATTTACATTTGTGGGCAATCTGACGCTGGTGATTTCTAGTGCCTTTGGTAATAATCAATAACCCAGCAGTTGCGCGGCAAAGAGATCCACGCATGGATAAATACAAATATTAAGTTAGCATAATTTTTTTAACTTTTTGTACAAATATACATGTTTTTTTTTCCTTTTTCTCATCTTTTTCCTTCGTCCTACGTTTTCTAGTTTCTCTTTTTTATTTTGCACTGAGAGCGAGTAGAGAGATTAAACATTTTACATAAATGATTTAAAGCTTTACACCTTGGGACCAGCGTACTCCTTGCACTTGGCACAGAGTATTCTCAACACATTGCACAGTTTTCAGATTTCCACATAACCGTGGGCCGCTCTGCGCGGCCGTCTCCGGTTCCTGCTACATGAACGAAAGGTCCCAGACGAAGCCCAGAGTTCTTCCATCTTCCGCTGCCCAGGTGCCCAGCAAGTTCTCTGTGGCCGTTAGGCTCTAGACTGCGGGGGGAGGGACTCAGGTGAGCACACACACGCGGTGAGAACCCCCCACACACACCAGGGGCGGTCCCTCCGCGACCCTCATGGCGGGGGGTGGGGGGAGGGATGTCGCCGGACTCACCTAACTCATCGCAGACGTTTGCGCGGGGTCTGCTCCACCGCGCCCACCCCAGGAGCCACGGTAGGAGAGGGACACCCCGCGGGGACGTCGTTGGACGCCTTGTTCTCCTGCGCTGATCTCTTGCGCTTGGCGAAGAAGTCTGCGGGGCGACAAGCGCGCGCGCCGGTCAGGGCGGGGCCGGCCCCGGGGAGCCGGCGAGGGGACCCGCGGGGCGAGCGGGGCGCGGGGCCGGGGTGGGGGCGCCGTCCCCGCCCGCGCCGAGGTCCGCGGCGGGTCAGCTTTGTTTACGTCGCCGCGCAATGTGCTGTGTAAGCATTTCCCCTTGTCCCGCGGCCAAGCCCCCCGGGGCCGCCGCCGCCGCCGCCGCCGCACTTAACCCCCTCCACGCCGCGCACGCGGCGCCCCCAAGGGGGCTCCCGCGGGCCCGAGCCAAAGACCGCGAGCCAAGTGGGTCGCGGCCAGGCTCACCCTCCCACTGCGCGCTCGGGAGCCTTGGGGCTGCACCCCTTACCGGTAGGAGAGGGGTGCGGGCGCCAACCGCGCCCTAAGCGCCGCGGGCCCTTTAACGCCACGGGAGGAGGCGGGGACCGGGCGAGGCCCCCGAGGGCGAGGGAGAGCCCGGCCGGCCGGACAAAGCGAGGCCGGGCCGGGGCGGGGCCGTGCGGGGCTCACCGGAGATGAGAGGCCCCGACAGCTTCTTGATCGCACCGTTCGCAGTGGCCGCAGCAGTCCCGGCCGCGGGGCGTCCCGGAGTCCCCGACAGAGGCTGCTCCTTCGGCTCCTGGCCGCGCCGCTCCTGGTTCTCGTCCTGCTCCCCGTCCGGCTCCGCGCCCTGCTCGTCCGCCGCCTCCTCATCTCGCTCATCCGCCGGCTCCGCGCCCGGCTCGTCCGCCGGCTCCGCGCCCTGCTCAGAGCCCGGCTCCTCGCCCGGCTCCGCGCCCGGCTCGGCGCCCGGCTCCTCGCCCTGCTTGGGGACCTGCTCGGGGACCTGCTCAGGGACCTGTTCCTCGCCGTCCTGAGGCGCCACGTCCGGCTTCGCGTCCGGGATCGGGTCCGGAGTCGGGTCCGAGGTCGCGTCCGGGGTCACGTCCGGAATCGGCTCTGAGGTCGGATCTGCGGCCGGGGCCGGGGTCAGGGGTGGGGTGGGCTCCACGACCACGGCAGAGGCTGGGGCGCTGGGCGGCTGCTCAGGCGCCTCCTCTGGGCCGTCGGGGGACTCGCCGGCCAGCGGCCCGGGACGCGGGATGACAGCCACGGCCACCGGGGGAGGCCGGGAGCCCAGCACCAGGCGGCAGCGCCCCACCTGCACCGTCTCGCGGTAGAAGGCGGGCACAGACTCGCCGTCCACCTCCATCCACTGCAGACGGCCGGGACCCCTGAGAGGCACGTCCTGCTGGAAGTTGAAGTCCCAGCGGTTCTGGTCCTCGGCGTTCAGCTCGGCCAGGCGCATCCTCAGCTCGCGGCCCAGCTCCTCGTGGTCCACAGGCCCGAAGAGGCTGCGGCAGGCGCTGCTGCGCGCAATCACTGGGAAGGTATCGCTGGAGGCCAAGCGTTCCATCGCTGTTCTGCTGCGGAGGTACACGTCGGACATGCCCATGGTCGAAGGCTGTGCAAACGCGGGCGGCGAAAAAGAAGGGAGCGGGAGGAGAAGGAAGAGGGGAGAGGAGGAGGGCGGAGGCTGGGCGTGGGCGAGACCCCTTGCACAGCCCGCGTCCGACTATGCCTAGGGACGCGGCGGCTACCTGGCTGGTTGGTGGTGGACGGCTCCCGCGTCTTGATCGCTTGTCCTGTCCAGCTTGGGCCGCGCCCCCTCGGAGCTTGCCTGCCTGTTCGCTTGCTCTCAGTCGGGCCTAGCCGGCACCCCTCGAGCACAGAGCTCTCGGCCTGTGGAACGCCCAGCCCGCTGCGCCCCTTTATACGCGCTGGCCCCACCCCCGCGCGCGCGGGCCTCCTCGCGATTAGCATAATGTAGTATTTTCAGTTTCAACAACACCGCGGCCATTGGCGGACTCCCCCAGCCCCGCCCACAGAGGCCCGGCCCCACCCTGCGCTCATTGGCCGCTCGCACACACCCCCGAGGCCGGGCGGGGCGGGCGACGGGCGGGCGCTGATTGGCGGCCTGGCGGCGAGCGGGCTGCGCGGGACAAGGGGAGGGGCTCGAGTTAAAGAGCTCTGCGGGCGGTAACGTGACACCGCGACGCCCCTCCCCCTCGCCCCATCCCCCCCCGCCCCCCGCGGGCTCCTTTGTCTGCAGGCGGGGGCTTGCGCGGCCGCGACGCGCGCGCCCCCTCGGACCCTGGAACCGGGCACGGCCTCTCCGCGACGCCGACGTCGGTGCAGGTCCCTCAGCCCCCGTGGCCCGCGCTAGCGCTAGGGCTGCGCCAACTGATGGGGCTTTGACCCACCACTACCAGCTGGGTCCTAGCCCTGGCAGGACCATGCCTGGAGCCGCCCTCCGCTCCCAGGCCGAAGTCCCTGCCATCGAGGCGGCAGCACACCTGCTGGCCCTAACTAAGGGCCTGTAGCAGGGAGCTAGAGACAGGGGTCGGCTCCGTTCTTTTTCCCCCGAGGGACGGTACCGTGGAGATCTTAAGGGCCTGAACCCAGGGTCTGGAGCCTCATCTATGGGCCCACAGACCCAGGAAATGAGACACAGGCTGAGCCCATCCGGGCCATCACGACACTGATAGATGCCTAGGACCTTAGGTTTGGGTCAGGCTACATCCGGCCCCCAGTTCTGCTCACCCGGGTTGGCAGTGGTTGTGCTGGAAAAGAGGGAAAGGCCCACCTCTCCTCCACAGCAGTGCCTCTTGGTGGGTCCCTGGATACCCACACAGACACCCCCCCCCCCAACAACCGCCGCCGCCAAAAGGGGACCATTATTTAGGGCAGGGAGTCCAGAAGGTGATTCAGGCATGTGCCAGCAGCAGCAGGGCCCCCTTGTCCCTTGTCCCCTGTCCCCGTCCCCCACTCTCTAACCAGGACTTCCTTGAATGGCCCTGCAGAGCCCCACGCTCTCAGCTCCCAGCAGAGATGCCTCCGAGAATTCTGAGACAAAATCCTATTTGCAGGGTTAGGTAGGCCAGACCAACCAGAGGGTCAAGCGGTGATAACAGGTCTTTAGGCGCTGAAGCCAGGAGTCAGTCAGAACAGGTCGTCCCAGAACAGGTAAGAGGTTTAGAAGCTGCTCCGGCCAGCGCCTGAGACCCGTAAGGATTTATTTTTTTCTCAGTACACCATATTACAAATCTCATGGACATCGGCACATCACAGTATTTTTCTTGAAGAAAAACTAATGAAGGCCTCCAAGGGGCCCCCTGAGACACACACACACACACACACACACACACACACACACACACACACAAAAGGCTAAAATCAACAAGTCCAGGGTCAGAAAGAGGCAGAGCTTTGTTCTGTCTCTGTGTGGAGGCCGCACGGGCCTCCCCAGAGACCCTGGGCATGGGACCACGCCTGTTAGTCATCACCTGCCCCTAGGGTCTTCCCAACAGTCCAAATGCCCAGGCTGCAGCTGGCAAGGATGGCAAGGATGGAGAAGGCCCACTCTGACCACAACCTAGGCCAAAAGCTGCTGAGAGGACGGAACACACTCCCTGGGGTGCGGAGTTACCGTGTCCCGTTTGTTGGGAGAAGCAGTACAGGTACCCAGATGAGCTGAGCTGCAGGCTGCCTCACTGGGCATCGGCCTGGCTAGTACACCCCTACCCCAGGTTGCCTTTATTGCTTGCTTTCTACCTTTCTATTTGCCAGCGGATTTGTCTGCCTCTACCCGGGGGCACGCCACCCGTCTGCAAGTCTGGAACAGGTGAAATTCCACCAAGGACGGCATCAACAGGCCTGTTAAGCACACTGGTTCCGGGAACAGGGTTGAGTCCCGCACCTAGCCCTCCAACCCAAGGGACCCGTAGGTAAGTAGACGTCTGTCTGGCTACCAGAATCGCCTTCTGTTTCTGTCGCTAAAAATACACCCAGAGGAAGGAAAAGAAAAAGAACGTTTTTACTGTGTTGCTGCGGAGAGCTGGTGGGTTGGAACACTGGCGGGGTCTGGTGCCGGACTCACCGAGGGACTAGTTTCCTGGGCTTCCTTGGACCTGGAGAGGAGAGTGATGTTTCTCTCCTGCAATCCTCACCCATACCCTTGGGCAGGGGGCGCACTCCGCCTCTTGCCTGTCCTGAAACACGTGAGAAGACCACCCATCCAAGTCCAAAGACCAGTTTCGGCCACAGACCGTTGGCAAAATTTCCATGCGCACCCAACTGCACTGTGACCGTAGGAGCTGTTTTTCTGTGTTACCCACCCTGCCGGCCAGACGGGGAACCGAGGGCCTTGGCAAGGCTCAGGCACGGCCATTCTGCCAGTGATTGGAGTAGGAGATAAATTTTGAAGAGCTAGGGTGACTCAGTGGTAAGGCATTTAAGAAGTATGTACGCTGGCTCTGGGTTCCATCCCCAGCACGAAAAAATGAATGAATGGATGAGTGAACGAACGAACGAATAAATAAATAATAAATAAGTAGCTTTTGTGTCCTTCATCACTAAAAGTTTGGAGCTGACTCTAGGCTACAGTGTGGCTAGCGGCTGCAGCTGGAACTCCAGCAGGCAGGCGGACGCCGTAGCGGCCTATTCCGTAGACGAATCGGGCTGGCTGTATTAAAACATTGCTGCGGCAGGTCCTAGGTGACGAAGGCCAGCTTAGCCCACACTCTCCAGCACCTCGAATCGACTCCGAGATTTGATGAGTGAATTGTAAGGCCGGAAGGATCTTGGCCCCAACCCTCCTGCAGTTGAATTTTTAGAGGAGACCGGAGCAGCTAAGCCAGCTCAGTTTCCCCGGACCGTCCCAGGAACGCACTCCCAGCAATCCGCATAGCTGCTCAGCTGCGGGGCGCCCCCGAGGAAGCCCGGGGCCGTGCTCAGGGTCTCCCAACCCCTCCGGAGCAGTCGGAGTGCAGGCCTGTCCTTGGCTTCATGCTGCCCCCTGGTGGCCGACTTAGGCGGCACCGGTTTCCTAGCTACTCCTTGCCTCCCTTTCCTGCCTGCGTGGATAGCTCCCCTGGTCAGACACATCCCTGACCCAGAGCCCCAGGTTCTGGGGCCCTCCCGGGGTAACCAGCGTAGGGCTGAAACTTGTCCCCCTCTGGCCCTTAGTCAAACCCGCCCGAAGCTGCCTTCTCAGCTTCTGAGACCCTGAGCTGTCATATCAGATAAATTAAGGCCTTGGAGAATTTTCCATGAAGCCATGTCACCCATCCATCAAGGTGGAGAGTGCAGGCCCAGGGTCAGGACTAGAGGGAGAAGGCCGAAGGGCTGGGTGACACACTTTTTCTGCTTCTGGAGAGTCCTGGAGGGCCGTGGACAGAGAGCAGTGCTCCCATAATCCTTTTGGGGTCTCTTCATGGGGCTGGGAGGTGCAGCTGCCTGCTTCCTTGAAAATAATGCACCTTCCAATAAGCCGAAAGCGTCTCCATCTTGTGCCTACCCCAGGTTCCGACCTGTATCTTCTTCGGGCTCCCTTCCTCCTTTAGTCCAACACCCTAGAGAGATAGGACAGGGCAAAGACAAAGACTCAGAGAGGTTCGCCATCCTGCCCGAGATCACTCAGCAGTCAGGAGCAACGGCCGCTGCCCCGGTCTCGATCTTAACGAACGCTTGGGCCAAGCCCTGGACGGAGTCCGGCCCTGTCTGCGATGGCGGGAGCCCCTGGAATGTTCCCTCCACGGTCCCCCAAGCCTCCAAAGTCCTGCCGCCTTGGTTGGGCCGGAGGCTCCGAGGGGTGTGCGCGGTTTCAGAACCCCGCCGCCCCGGCGGTGAGCAGCGCCCGGCGCGCGCTTGGCGGGGCCCCAGGCAGGCGCAGCGCGAACGCCCTCCCGCACCAGTTCCCGCGCTCGGCTCGCCCCGCCTCCGGGACGGGCTGTTCCTGGGGCCGCTGCCAGACACGTCCTCCGCAGGTGCCGGCCTCTCTCCGGTGACGCGGCTACATGCGGCCCGGGCTCCGATTACAGGGCCTGCCTTGTACTCGGGGTCCGGGCCGGGGGTCCTCGCTCCCCAGGAATGGTTGGGAGGGGCAGGGCAGGCCGCGCAGAGGGAGACCGCGAACAAGGAACAGCCGCGGGCGGGAGCCGCCCCCAGACACGTGCGGCGGCCGCCTCGCCGCCGCCGCGGTTTGGAGGCAGGCGGGGAGCCCAACTGCATGGCTTGACTGGACTCAGGACCCAGTGTTTTAGAAGTCCAGGACCACTGGGTACCCCAGGATCCTGATGTCCAGTGTAGGGGATGAGGAGATCTAACGGGCTGGTGGGAAGAGAAGTCCAACCCTGGGCCAGATCCAAACCCCCGGCCTGCCCTCTTTCCACAGACCATGTGCAACCCTGGCTCCCAGGCCCAGCGGCCCACTTTACCAAGGAAATAACGTAGATCTTGTGCCCCTGGATTCTTCCCCCCCCACACACACACACACCCTTTCTTGTTGGTGCTAGCAGGACTCACAATCAGAAACTTCTGCCCACGGCCCACGAGGTGCACCCAAGACCCCATGGCCGTCCCTCTAAGACGCCTGCCTACCTTTGACCTAGCTTCCATTAACTACAGTGTCAGAGAGTCCAGGACCTGCTGAAGAGGCTAGGGGCTAATAAGGCCTCCCAGAGAAGAAGGTTCTCACACTCACCACACACACACACACACACACACACACACACACACACACACACAGACCACCAGACAACTTTAGGGGTAAAGGGGGTTGCCAAGAGATACTTTTATTTTATTTTATTTTATTTTATTTTATTTTATTTTATTTTATTTTATTTTATTTTATTTTATTTACCTTATTTTGAGACACGGTCTTCCGGCGGACCAGGCCAGCTTCAAACTCAAAATGTAGCAAGGACGACCTTGTAGTTCTTCCCCCCTTCCCCCTACCTCCTAAGTGCCGGGATTTCAGGTCCGCACTGTAAGCCTGGTTTATGTAGTTCTGGGGATGTGAGTGCCAGGCAAGCGCTCTAACACCGTGTCCCCAGACCACAAGACTGTTAGACAGTAGCTGAGCCTCCACTCCGTGTGACCTCACTCAAGCCAGTAACATCCCTGTGGAGGAACCAAGGCCAGAGAGATGGGCTGACTGCTCAGGAGACCACCATAAATGGAACAGGCTCACCTGAGCCCTCTCTGGTCAGGGCAAGGGGCCTTCTTCTCGCCCTTCATTCACCTAACTCCTACTATTCCCTTACACCCAGCCCTCCCTGGGCTGCATTTCAAAGAAAGCAGTTATTCAGGCTGGATGTTGGAGCGACAGTGCCTGGGACAGCTCCCAAGGTGGCAGTTTATCTTCACAGTGTCTCCTCCAGGACCCCATGGTAGGGTTCTTCCCTAGCTGGGTTGCTCGGAGGCCGCCGCAAGAATGGCAATGACAAACTTCAGCAAAGAGGCCTCCAGCCGCCTGAAGACCAAGGCTAACGTCCTGCTTCCCCCTGGTGTTCAAAGACCACATTACAACCCCACCCCAGCCGGCAGTGTGGAAGCTGGGCCTTGAAGCCGGCAACTGTGCTTCACACTGAAGGTGACTGGGCAGGGTCTTGCTGTTCCCAGGCTGCATGCCCTCAAATGACGATTTTTCCAAGGGTAGCCAGTTAGAACTGTTAAAATTCAAAGCCTCAGTCCTTCGGGAGCCAGGGCCATGACTCACACCTCAGCCAAACTGGCCCCTTAGCCGGTGAACCTGACCTATCCTGGGAAGCTAGTAAAATAGTAGGACAAAGGAAAGGAAGCTGTTGCAGGGGCAAAGGGCCTGCTCTAAAGACTAAGGTGCCCTGTGTGGTGGCACAACCCTTTAAGTCCAGCCCTCGGGAGGCAGAGGCAGACAGATTTCTGTGAGTTCAAGGCCAGCCTGGTCTATATAGTGAGTTCTGAGACCCTGTCTCAGAAAGAAAGAGAGAAAGAGAGAGAGAGAGAGAGAGAGAGAGAGAGAGAGAGAGAGGAAGGAAGAAAAGGACTAAGACAAGCTGGAAAAGAGGAAGAGAGTAAGACCCAAGGAAAATGGGGTCTTTCTTCCACCATTCCTAGCTTCTCTCACCCCCACCCCTCCCACCCTCCGCCCTCCTTTCTAGCCCCACCTGCTCTCTCACCATTCCCCCAGGCCTAGCCTGCCTCCAGTGTCTTCTGCCTTGTTTCCCTCCCCTGAATTTGCAGCACAAAGCCTCAGGCCTTAGAGCTCCAAATCCAGCTGGGCTGTGCTGAGACCTGTCCCCTAGCTCTCCCTTCTTGGGCCCGGGTGACCATGTGCATGGCTATGTGCGTGCTTTAAGGTACAAGGCACCACGGTGAAGGGTTAGCAGCCCTCAGGACACACCGGCCTCACAGTCAGAGGCTCTTGACAGGAGGGAGGCTGGGGACAGAACTCCCAGTCTGTGAGCACCCCAGCCTTCTCAGCTGGTTGTGGCAGAGAATGAGAGGGTGGGTGGGTGCTGAAGAGGCCACTGGAGCCAAGCAGGGAGGGCCTGAGGTCCCATCCCTGAAGGCTGTCAGAAGTACCCCCACCACACTCGCTCTGTGGGTAGGGGGTGGGGGGGGACCCAAGTGCAGGTGAAGGGGCAGGCAGAGGTGCCCTCGTGCACTGTATGACTCTCTCTCTGTGCCTCTGCTTTCTCATTTGTGAGGCTCCTGTGGAGGTTTGAGGACCACATAAGTGGCATGTGAACTGTCAAAACAAGCCTCCCCTTGAGGGTGCCCCACTACCTCCTTCCCTTGGTCGCCCCTAACAACGCGGAGAGGAACGCGCAGACCCTTCCAGGTGACCCCCTCCCACTGCGCCGCAAAGAAAACTGGACATTTCCTTTGATCCCCGGGCTGGGGGGATGGTGCTAAGGGGGACTCAGACAGCAACAAAAGCACTTGCACCGATAGTCACGTGGGGTCCCCTAATCCGCAGCCTAATTACCAGCTCTGACAACACAACCCCTCCCCCAGCAAGTCCGAAAGCCTCTGCACACACTTGCAAACACTCAGCACCTCTGGATGCTGATCCGGTGCGTCTGAGGGTTCCCGTGCTATGGTCTCTGTGCCAACAACTGCTTTCAATCCTCAATCCTCGGGAGAGTCTATGGGACAGAGAGCGGGGTTGACCTCCACAATCCATACGGGGAAAGCGAGGCTGGAGAGGACAAGAGCCTGATCTAAACCTGGCCAATCATTACTGTTGACCACAGAGGCCGCTGTGAACGCTCAACACTACTAACGTGCAACAGTTCAACCCAGGGAATGGTCAGTGAAGACTGAAAGTCTTTCTGACTTTTGGTCTTTCAGACATTTATTTTGGATTGGATTTTGTTTGTTTGTTTTGTTTTGTTTTGTTTTGTTTTGTTTTGTTTTGTTCTGACATGATCTCCTGTAAAGCCAAGACTGGTCTCTAACTCACAACTCTATCTTAGCGTCCTGAGTGCTGAGACTGAAGACAACACCACCAAGCCCCTGTTTCCACCAGGTCAGCGCTGAGCATTAGCTACACCAGGGCCCCCAAAGAGGACATGGAGGGTCTCCCCCTGGGCCTGACTGTCCCAAGCCAATGTTCTTCCCTGCCTGTTAAACCAGGGCACTGATGAGTTGGCACTTACTCTGGAACAAGTATGCCTAGAAGCTGAGCCCTCTGTGGGGAGGGGGGCTTCCAAGCAGGTGGGCAGGGAGAGAAAAAAGCCTCCAGTCAAGGCCCAGCAAGACCAGAGACAGAAGAGATTTCAAGGTGTTAACCTGTGTCACACCCAGAGGTGGAAGGGATCTGCAGGCAGCTGGATAAGAGATAGACCCACCCAGAGATGCCATGTATGACCGTGGCAGGCAGAATCCAGGATAGAAACCATGGCGAGGCTCTAATAGGCTGCCTTGGCTTAGCAAATTTGTTGCAAAACCAGTGGAAATAGAAAGACTCTGGTCTTCACTAACCATTCCCTGGGTTGAACAGTGCTACCTGAGGCCCTAGGGTCAGGGCAGAAGGGGTTTCAGAAACTCACCCAGCTGGCCAACTGTGGTGATGTACACCTTTAATCCCAGCACCCCAGAGGCAGAGGCAGCTCTCTGTGAGTTCAAGGCCAGCCTGGTCTACATAGTGAGATCCAGGGCAGCCAGGGTCTCATGGTGAGATCCTGTCTCAAAGATGAGAGGGGGGAGGGGAGGGGAAAAAAACAAAAGCACTGAAAACTGCTCTTCGCACCTGTAATTCCAACACTCAGGAGGCAGGGGCAGGAGGCAGCTTTGACTAGGCTACAGAGTGAGGCCCTGATTCAAAAAAATAAAATACAAGGGCTGGAGAGAAGGATCAGTGGTTAAAAGCACACACTGCCCTTCAGGACTTGAGTTTGGCTCCCCGCACCCACATCATGCTACTCACACCTGTCTCTAACCCAAAAGCCAATGTCCCTGGCCTGTGCAGGGAGCTGCACACATGAACACGTACTCTCACGTGCACAAGCACACACAAACACAGACGCAGGCATCCATAATTTAAAATAATAGAATAAATATTTTAAATATATACAAAAAAACAAGCCCGGCCCTTCTTCACTGGGTCGCAGGGGCAGCTGCTACAAGGGACAGGGTTCCCTGACACTGCTCTCTAGTCTGATTAGGAGGCCATCTGGGATATTACAGTGGTCTGTGAGGTTTCCGGAGATCAGAGGCGGGAGGGCCCTCCATCCCAATCAAGGCAAGAGTCTCCAAGCCAACTATGAGCTTCACCGGCTCCTACCCTGATCTCTGGACATCTGGCTTGGGTTGGAGGAATGGGACCAGGCTCTGAAGAGTAAACCTCAGCTATCACTCTGAAGCTCAATGGACACTTTTATAGACTTCTGGGAAAGCCTTAATCAGTCTCTGTTATCAGTGCCGGCCTGACTGCATAAACTCTCAGGGAACAGGCCTACAGAGGAGCTTAGTGGATGATGGGAAGCCATATGCCTAGCCTGGATCTCAAGTTTTGAAGCCCCCAGTCAGTTTACAGACTGTTTCTTTGGCGCCGACACCAAAAAATGCAACTGAGAATCTGCAGCTTTCTGGGAGCAGGGGAAAGAGCCGTAGACCTGGACGCCGCCTTCTGGCCAAGGTCTGAAACTTCACCCACTTTGACAGAGAAGGAACCTGGGGACAGACTGAGACCTCAAGAGCCTGAGCAGGGCTGTTAGGACAATATCGAATTCTGCCCCCTGCTCTACCTTCCCCCCACCCCCCCAGTCAAAGCCCTTTTGTTCCCAAGGATGTGACACAGACGTATTCCAAACTTCTCAAATGAATTGTTTAGACTTCACCATTGACCACACTGGAAAATGCTCATGTCGGGCCATAGGACTAAGTAGAGCACACACGTAACCGCACACAAGGTTCTGAGTTCTAGCCCAGCAGTCATAAGCAGACTCAGGCACAGCCCCACGCTGCCCACTCCCTTGTTGCCTGTCTGCTCACAGTTCCCTCTGCTGACAAGCCCAGGGCCCTCATCCTTCGGTAGAAATTCTGTTCTGAGGATAGCTCCATGCAGCAGGACTGGCAATGGGGTTAGCCCTCCTGATTGCTACCCAGTGTCTCAGGTCAACTCTTCTCTCCATGGATGTGTAGATCCCACTGTTGATGGCTCCTGACATACCTGAGACCCACTGCCCATCCCCTTCCACTTGGTCCATGGAAGAAGCTGCCTGTGCTGGCTGCCTCTCAGCTCCTCACTATCTCCTCAGCCAAGATATCCCTCTGCAAGCCTACAACAGGCTAGATCAGAAGCCCAGTGCTGTCAGGGGATGGCTTCCATGTTTGGTGGTTTGAAAGAGATGTCCCCCGTAGTCTTAGGTGTTTGGGTAGCTGGTCTCTAATGATGATACTGTTTGGGGGAGGCTCAGGAGACCTTTGAGGAGCTGTGTCACTGGAGGCAAGCTTTGAAAGTTTAAAGGCTCATACCATTTTGAATTCACTCTCTCTACTTTGAAGTTCAAGATGTTGAGTTCTTAGCTCCTGTCTCCAGCCATCATGCCTCTGTTCCACCAATATGAATTCACATCCTTCTGGAAACATAAACCCTAATGACCTCTTTCTTTCTCAACTCTAAGTTGTCTTTCTCCCTTGTGGTGTTTTAGCGCCTCTTAGAAAAACTAAGACAGAAGTTGGTACCAGGAGTAGGATATTGCTGTTACAGGCCTGACCATCCTGGGTTTTGGAAGACATTGAAAAAAAAAAAAAAAGAGCAGTTGAATGTGATAAGCAAAGCTTAATGGGCTATCTTAGTAACCTGGAAGAAATTAGTGCCAAAAGAAATGAGGACTGTGGAGGCCTGACTCAAGAGATTTAAGAAGGAAACAATATTAGCAAATGGGCTAGAGACAGTTCCTGTGATATTTTGACAAAAAAAAAAAAAAAAAAAAAGGATTTGCATTTTGCCCTTGTCTTAAGAGCTTGCCTGAGGCTAAATTTAAAAGCAACAGGCTAATTTTGTTAGTCTCCTCTCGACAATTCTCCTCTCGACAGAGGAGATCTTAAGACAGCCTAATATTGACTCTATTGGATGTTTATTATTAATTACTCTTCTGCAGGTCTACAATGAAGTGGGGCAGAAAGAAATACAAAATGTGCAGTTTGGAGAGGCCAGATTAATGCTACAGGCAAGGCTTGTGATGGAAGAGGGGCTGCAGTTCTAAGAGACTGCAAATCAGCACCATTAGGAGGGGCCTGATATGGACTGGAATAAAGCTAAGCTTCTAATTTGTAAAAGAGAGCAAAAACAACTGCAATCAAAGCTGCTGCTAAGGTGGGCCACAGGAGCCAGGATCTACCACAGGCCGGCAGCCAGACTTTTCAGTGCTGTCCATGTGGTGCTGGCTTTCAAGTCATGAAAGAAAAGGAGTCATGCAATCTTTCTCCACAGTTTCAGAGAGCTACTAAGGCCAGGCAACCGGTAGCAGGAGAGTCCCTGTCTGAAAGCCCTGAGAAGGTAAAGAGGCCCTGAAAGACCATTGTGGTGAGGCTGTGGAGGTAAAGCCTGTGTTATACTGAAGACTCCCAAATGTTGGGGTGCCAGAGCCATAGCATATCTGTCAGGGAGAGATGCATACAGGAAGTGAAACCAGCCCAAGAGAAAAAAGTATGTTGCAGGCAGCAAATCTAGAAAAGTGGAGCCCTCTAAGCCCTTTGACATGAGACATGGAATTACAGGTTTTAGAGTTTGCCTTGGTGGGTTTTAGTCTTGTTTTGGTCCAAGACTCATACCATTTTCTCCCTGTGTCCCCATTTCTCCCTTTTGGAATAACAATGTATATTCTGTGTCATTATATGTTGGAAGTATGTGATTTGCTTTTTCATATTGCATGGAGTTACAGTTAAGAGTTAAGTGCCTTGAGTCTCAGAAGACACTTTGGATTGCTGAACAGTGTGGAGACTGAGAGACTAGGGGGACTTTTGAAGTTGGACGAAACACATTTCGCTTTATGATATGGCCACAAAACCTATGCTGGTTTAAGATGAGATGTGCTCTAGAGTTTTGCTTGGACAATTGAATAAGCAGTTCCCAGTTGGTAATACTGCTGTAGGAAACCTTAGAAGATGTGGCCTTGTTGGAGAATAATACCATGGGAGCAACGAGTTTAAAGAGTCACATTTCAAGTTCATTCTCTCTGTTTCCTACTTACCGTTCAAAATACACATTCTCAGCTTCCAGCGCCAGCTGCCACGCCTCTGCTCTGCCATCATGGACTCTTATCCCTCTGGAAACATAAACCCATTAACCTCTTTCTTCTGTAGGTTTCCTCATTGATGGTGTTTTGTCACAGCAGTAGAAAAGTAACTAATACACATGTTGTCACAGCTGAGCTGTTATCTGTCTCTCTCAACACATACACTATCAACAAGCTAGCAAAGGATGCAGAGGTCTTGGGAGACAGTTCGGAGAGGGCTTTCCCAGAAGCAGCCTGGTATTCCAGTGCTGTGGAGGCAGGCAAAGACTGCCAACTCCTGGGGATCCCGGTGAGAGTGATGGGTGCTGTGGAATAAATAATTCCTGATAAATAATTCCTGTAAAGACTTCTGGTCTTTACAGGCCCCTACACACACACACACACACACACACGCACACGCACACGCACACACACACACGCACAAAGGACATAGACCCATTGCTCAGTGCAGTTTGATTACAGGATATGGAGAAACCAAGCTGGATCTGACCTTAAAGCTTCCTCCCTGCTGGCTAGCTTTTATAGTGCTGGAAGGTGTTTTGCAGGCCACAGGGGGAAAGAAGCCAATCATGGCCTTACCCAGCAGCAAACCCTGCACCAAACCAACCCACCAAACAAGATGTGTCCACTAATGCAATAGTGGCACACATGCTATAGGGGTAACCAACCACTCTTGGTTTGGACCGAGCTTTGCTCCACAGGAGGGAATTCATGCCTGGCATTGTAAACTCAGTCAAAAGTACCTGGCTTAGGGCTCATGGGCCCTAGGAGGGAATCTACTACTATTTTCTTGCTCACTAAATGCTATCAAACTGCCTTCTGAATGTCTGTTTATACACACAGATTCATGCTTAATCTCCGCCAGAGAAGCTTCTCTCTGCAGTGAGCAACAGCTGATGAAGAAACTCATAACTCAAAGTGCTAGGAATAAGTGATAGCTGAGAGCTCAGCTCTAAATGTGATATCTGTATCAACTTGACCTCCAAGGCTCAGGGGACATCAAAGACTAGGGCACAGAAAGAATGTAAGAGCCAGAGGATAGGAAGGAATGCCTTGAGATGATGTCTTCTGGACATGATACAGTTATTGTATCCATGAGCTCACGGCAGCCATGGTTCCCTGAACCAAGACTCAGTAAGTTGAGAGAGAGAGAATGGAAGAGGAAGGAGATATGTTGGAGATACGCTATGAGGGAGAAATGGGAAGAGATAGTTAGGTGTGCATATATTGAAGACACATTGTATACATGAATGAAATTGCCAAAGAATAAATAAATGATATTCTCTTCCTTTAAATAAGTCACAGCCTGCATACAGTAGGTGCTCAATGGTTACCGGATGAGGGAGGTTCCTGCTTCACCACCACTTTATTAGGCTCAGGAAATCATATAGGCAGTACCTTTCTTCTCGGGAAGCTCTGGGGTGTCCTGAACCCTAAAACATAGCAGTCACAGTGACTTCCTCTGCGTATGTGGCCATGCCCCTACCCCTCTATTTCTGCCCTAACCTCACTGGATCCCTTAAGTCCAAGCCCCATCAGGTGTTCTGAGTTGCTTGAGCTTGCCTCTGAGCCCTGCCACACTGTTCCCACTTCCTACACCTGCTAAGTCTGTGCTTCTCCTTACAACCCTATGACCCTGATGAGAAGTCACCTCTGCTGAGAAGCTGCCTCCCAGCCCTGCCCCAGATGAGAATCAGCTCTTTCTGCAGCTGTCTGGATTGTCCTTTGCAGAACTACAGCCATGTGAGTGATACTGGTCCCCAGAGAAAGCTTCTTCCTCTTCAGGAGGAGATTCCAGGTTCTAGGCTTCCCTGTTCCTCTCTAGCCAGAAGGGAAATTTTCCCACACTCCCTCACAACCAGGAAGTGCCCCGCCCTCTGGGAGCCTGTTTAGAACAAACACAAAAGCCAGGATTATTCTGCCTACCTGTTTCCCCCAGTTTGTGGCCACTGCAAGCTCTGTTTGTGGGTGAGTAGCCTCCCCCTTCTTGCTTATCAGGAACATCAGAGGACCCTTGCTTGGCCTTCCCCAACTGTCCTCAGGCAGTCTCACTCCTCAAGTTCTACCCCAAGGACCCTGGGATCAGTAAAGATATCACCTGCCTACTGGGGAAGAATTAACCCAATCAGGGAGCTTACCTGACAGGGACTATCTTGGAGTTCAGAAGGACCTGGACTCTGGTCTTCCCTCAGGAATCCTGAGATTCCTGACCCCCAAGCCCTCTCCTTTCCTTATCAGCCTTCATCTCATCCTTCCTGGAAGCCCTGGTTGACTAGATCTCCTCCAAGCCTCAGAGAGCTGTGGTGGGTTCTCCTACAGCCTCCTAGCAGAGGACCTGGGGACACTTGGAACACATCCATACTTGCAACACATCTCCCATCCCAATTCTTGCACTGGAATCTACCCTAAACAAACTGTGCACACCTGGAAACAGAGCCCTGGGCCTGGTCCAAGGTGCGAACTCTAATGGCCCTGCCCCTGACTGCCCGATTTAAGACATGTTCTCCCGCACCCCCTAGGCACCTCGTGTCTTCCTCACCCTGTCACAATTCCTCCCATTTCTGATCTGCTGAGCTGGGGAGAGCACACAGCAAAGGAGATCTGATTTTGACATTGTGGCCTATGGCCTGGCCCCTACTCTGCAAGGTGGAAAGGTGGGCGAGCGAAGGGGTGAGGGAGCTGCCTGGAAAGGAATGAGTATGGTTAGTACTGGCCAGGGCCAAACCCTGTGTTCCCAGCGATGTCATCAAAACCGCAGTGCTGTGTCCCTCCAGGGATGTGGGGACAGAGCAGACAGGGTGACATGGGGGAAAGAGAGCATTTCTGTAGCGCCCAGAAGCCTCCTGGTTTGGGCAGAGAGATCCGGCGCCCATGAGTTGCCCAGGCAAGTGTGGTATCTCTGTGCCTCCCCTGGCTTCTGCTTTCGCTTTTCTCCTGGATCCCCGAGGCAGCCTCTCTCCTTGTTCTCCTTCTCTTACTCTTCCTCCTTCTCCTCATCTTCCCTGCCCAACACTAAAGGGACACCCTCTGTTGCTTAACGGGTCAGAGTAAGCGAAGCGTAACACTTGGAAGGCTTAAGCCTGGCGAGGGCGGAGCCTCGGAAGGGGTGTTTGGATTGGCCAATGAATGCTCAGAAGCTGCTTTGCGCGCTCGCCTAGATCCCAGGGTAGTGGGGCGGGCGAGGTCCCCAGCGGGAGGCCCCGCCCGGGTGAAAGTGGGAGGACCCAATCTATTGTGGGGCGGGGCCTTCCTGGCTCACTGCGGAAGGGAAGGTGTCAGGAAACATCTGGAAGGGCTCACCCACCAGGAACACAGCCCACATTCTCCCGGCAAAGACAGGTACCCAGACTTACCTGTTGAGCTTCCAGACCCGAGGATGTCCATCTAGGTGCAGCTCAGAGTCCTTGACAGGATCTCGGGTGAAGACTGTCCTAGGGCCCTAATGGTGGAATCAATCAAAACTTTGAAAGGGGCTCACACTGGCCCCAACATCCGGTTCCCACCCGTTGAGGCGGTTGGGAGGGAGGAAAGGACCCCACTGTAAATTCGGCTGAGCTGCCGAAGAAGCAAGGTTCTCAATGGGGCAAGAAGACGCCTGCATAATGACTTGCATTAGCCCCATACCCACCAAAAGCAACAGCCAGAAATCAGATCTGCCTGCATTTCCCTCTAGAAATAAGGCATGAGGTCTCCCTGTGGACGGCACCTGGAGGCTCACCCAGATGCCCCTTTCAGGTGGGAGTGCTCCCTGCAGGGTTGGATGTGCCTGTCTCCTGTTCTCTGGAGGCCATGACCTACCAGGAGCTGGTACTTGACTCATTCTTGAAGGTCAGGGTAGCTGGCGAACCCTGGGAGCTCTGTAGTCAGCCACTCTCTTCTCCCTCTCCTGCAGGCACAGGCCATCCCTTCCAGCCTGGTGAGTCAACACCCAGTCAGAACCAACAGGACTTTTGCCCCTTGCCTGCTGCAGCAAGGCTTGCCCTGCTCTGGCTCAGGTCTCTCCAGGGCTCTGGATACCGCCTGCCCAGGATGGCTGGGCAGCTCCCTGGCAGCATGGGCGCTCTGCGCCGGCAAGGGATCATGATACTCTCCTATGTGCTGACTGCCCTGGAGCTAACGTGTCTCTTCATGCAGTTCTCCATCATACCAGTGAGTAATGCCCATAACCCACAGCAGAGGCCCCGAACTGCCTTCCTCCTGGGCGATGGCAGGGAGCAAGGTGGGGCTTGATGGGGACCCCTCCCCTCCTGCTGGGTAAAAGTTAAGGAACTGGACCCATTGATTACCCTCTACCAGTGAGTTGCCCTCTCTGCCCTTACTGAGATGGCACCCTCCTCCCATAACCACCCTTACTTGCTGCCCCTTTCCCCTGTTTTTCGCTGATCACCTCTGCCTGATACCTACTCAGCTCCTGTCCCAAAGGGCTCTCTCTATGCAGTCCCAGTCCTTTCTGAAACATCCGTGACTGTTCATCCCTTTGTCCTACTGGGCACTCCCTCTGTTTCCACACTTAATACCTTATTGAATGTTAGCATTCCATTGGTTTCTCTGCCACCCACCAAGATATGAGGGCAGGGACTTGATCCCACAGCCTTGGTGAACTCTCTCTCTGGATGAGGGCAGGGTGGGACAGAATAGTCACTACTGAGTACAGGGTCCCTACCCAACACCCTTCAGTTCAGTCCTACTTTTCACTATTAGTCATTCAACAAACCTTTGTGGAGTTGACCCACGAGGTGACTGGGCAGCTGCATCTATGAGAACTTAGAACTCAGAGGTTGACCTGAGTCCACAGACCACCTTGAAGTGCCCCCTTGGAGACTCTGAAAGCCCAAGCTGGCTTGAGTATTAGGTTGAGGTTGTCTCTGTGCTAGGCTTGGGTCCCACTCAGCCTATGGACCTGGCTCTCAGTGATGGTCAGAAGGTCAGGCTAGGCAGAAGTGAATTCCCGGGCACAAGGGAATTTTGATTTGAAGCCAGAACTCTGCTCACATTATAGCCAAAAGTCCAAGGTTCAGGAACACAGAGAACAGAGTTAGATGTGACCAAGAAGAATACTCTTTGTTCCCTGAGTCCTTTGTTCCCTGGGGCCCAAAAAAGCAGAGCTGCCTCTGCCTGCAGCTGGGGATATGGGTTAGAGGCAGCCCTGGCCTTTGTCACCATTCTAGGAGTGGCAGACACTCCCAGGTCAGGACCCCACCCTCCACCACCCCTCCTAAACTGAGCTCTGCTTGCTCACATATAGGGAGAATCCCCACCCCAAGCCTCCTTCCTGAAATGTGGGAGACTGAACAGGAGCCTTACCTCCCTCTTCATAAAAGAAGGGTTTGTATGAGGAGGATAATACATTTCAGCCTCAGGAACAGCCTGCAGGGACCTCCAGTGGCCTCCCAGAGAGAGGTCCTGGTTGGCCAGCCTATCCTCATTAAGTCCTGTGAACAGCCACTGGACTGTGACACAGCAGAGTACAAGGATCAGATGGCTGGCCCTCAGAGCTGGCTGCCGGCAGTGTTTGAGTGGTGATGATGTAAGAGTTACACTGAGCAGTGCAAGAAGAAATGGTTGGGAATGAGAAAGGGTGAGGGTAGTGTGGGTCTGAGGGCACATGGTAGATGGGGGGTCAGGACAATTTGGCTGAGAAGGCAACATGAGAGGGGAGGAGTGAAGGCAGCCAGTGAAGCATGGCCAGTGCAAAGGGCCTGGCATGGGGCTGAGCAGCTACAGAGGAGGCACTGAGATCCCAGGACCACACCCATCAAGTGATGAATATATTCCAGGATGGTTAGGGGGAAGCTGTGGAGAGGTGAGAATGTGAGGGTGAGAGAAAGGAGTTCAGGGATGACGCTGGGACTTTGGATCCCATCCTGGGAGGACAGAGATGCTTCCAGGTGCGAGAAAAAAAAAAAAAACAACAGTAGAGAGCTAAGTGACTAAGAGACCTGGCTGCTCTTCCAAAGGCCCAGGGTTTTATTTCCAGCACCTACATGGTGGCTCACAATCACCTATAAACTGTAGTCCCGGGGAATACGATACCCTCTGTGGGTACTACATATAGTGCAGAGACTATATGCAGGCAAAACAGCCATCCACAAAAAACAAAATGAAAAAAATAGCAATCAAAGAAGCAACCGTGGAAGAGCCAATCAGTTTGGAGGAGGACAGGTGCTCAGTTATTGCTACACTATGCTGAAGATAACTTCAGGCAGGGTACTGAGCAGAGGAGGCATGTGCTGGCAGCCGGAAGAGGCCTGGGGCTCTACGGGATGGGGGTGGTGACGTGAGAGGAGGCTAGTAGAGACCAGTGGACAAGGTAGAAGATCCAGGACAGTCTAAGGCATGGGGTCACAGGGGGAAGAAGCAAGCCACCTGAGGCAGGTGCCAATCGGAAGGGGGTCTTTGGGAGCGGCCCTTGAGATGACTGCTGGAGGAGAGAGGGATGAGGAAAGCAACTGCTTCAGGCCAGGCAGGAGAGACCTGGAGCAGCTGGACCAGACACAAGGCTGCGAAGACTAAACAAGGAGGCAAGAGGGAGAGTCCTAACAGAGCGACCTAGCTGGAATGAAAGACCCCAGGAAGGCCTCAAGAGAAGAGAAAGGAGCTGAAGGACTGTTATCCTTGGCCTAGGAGCCTATGGGGCTGGAGACTCAGGTAAAAGACAGGTGGGGCAGGATGGAGGAAGAAGGAAGGAAGCAGAGGTTTGGAGAGAGACAGCAGCTCAGGCTTCTGAAACGCAGCTGACGGGAATGGGGAGGGATAAGATCCTGGGATCCCAGGACTGCTTGGGTCCTCTATAGGGACACTGTCATCTCCTTTCTCCTATCAGAGAGTCACCTCCCAAGAGGAGCTGAGCCCTAAAGAACTCAGAGCAAGCTGTCTTGCTGGGCAATGGGCCACATCTCAGAGGTTATGAAGAGATGTTGGCAGTTGCTTGCTGGCCAGGACAACGCTATAAAAGCCTTGAAGCCAAAATATTGAGGATGGATGGTTCTTTGTGGCCCACTTGAAGTGTGTCCTACAGAGGGGGGTGAGCCAGAAGTCTTTGGCTAGGGAGGAGGAGCAGGGCCCCCACGGAAGGTCTTTTCCCCCGTGATACTGCCCTCTGTTCGCTCCCACTCCTACCCGTCTGAGGAGTTCTAACTCCAGGCCCTCCTTGTGTTTCAGTACCTGTCTCGGACACTGGGCCTAGACTCCGTCGCCTTTGGCTACCTACAGACAGTCTTTGGAGTGCTTCAGCTGCTGGGTGGGCCTGTATTTGGCAGGTATAGTATGTGAGGGATGCAGGTCCCCGAATCCACAAAAGCCTTCGCCACCCCCTCTGAGTCTGGGTCCTGCCAGGTCCCCAGAATCCCTGTTCAACGGAAGGACAGGTGCAAGAGAGGCCCAGTCCCTGGTTGGCTTCCAAATGTCCCTGCACCCCGAACTCCAGCCGGTAGGCCTACAGATTACTTCCTTGGTAGAAGCCCACATACCCACACATACCCTGGGCGGTCCTTCACCAAGGTCCAAGCCTACCAGCAGCCCTGAGTTGGGAGTGAGGAAAGGGCCCCGCCTGCTGGGGAGTGACCGGTCTTGTGGCCCCAGGTTCGCGGACCAGTACGGGGCAAGAGCGGCACTCTCACTCTCCTTCCTGGCGGCCTCGGCTCTGTACTTGCTCCTAGCGGCCGCCTGTAGCCCATCCCTGCCTGGCATTTTCCTGCTCTTCGCCTCGCGCGTACCCGCAGCATTCATGCACACGCTTCCAGGTAGGGTTTGGTGGGTAGGCCTGGCTCTAACGGGGTAGAGGGGAGAAATGAGCCTCAGGTAGGGGGTAGGTAGCAGGTGATGGATGGAGAGGTGGTGCGTGCTCTGGGGCAGGCCAGATAGAGTGGAGAGGTTTGTAGAGGTGTGGCCTGGCTGGAGGGGCTGCGGGGATACGGTCTGAGTGGAGGGGCTGCGGGGCATGGCCTAGTTAAAGGAGCTTGCGGGCGTGGCCTGGACCCCTGGGTGGACTCTTCGCAGGTAGGGATAGGGTCTAACTCAGCCCCCTCCCACCCGCAGCTGCCCAAATGATCATCGCCGATCTGACAGCGCCCGCAGAGCGACCCGCTGCCCTGGGCAGGCTGGGCCTCTGCTTCGGTGTCGGAATGATCTTCGGCTCCCTGCTTGGCGGGACCCTTAGCAACGCATACGGGTAAGTGGCCTGGCGACGCGGGTGGGGAACTGGGAAGGCACTGGGCAGACTGCTTGATCTCGGACCGTCGGCCCAGCAACACCACCGCTCTTGAGACTTGGTTTCCCCACCTAAATACCAAGCTTTTGGGGACCAGCCTGCAGGGCGGATGGGGCCTTGAGAGGGCGTCGCCACCAGACGTCGCCACCAGGGGGCACTAACGTGCCGCCCATGGGCTGTCCGGAAGGAAGAACTGGGATTGCTGACATTCATTCTTACCGCGGCCAAACCCATTCAAATTTCAAAACGGTCCCAGAGTCTCTAGAGGTGGCTGTACTCTGTGGCCGAGGCGGGGGAGGAGGGGTAGTGTTGCTGTGGCCAAGATCCCGTAGAGGAATAGGGAAGACCGGATACCTGGGTGTTATGCCCTTCTGACATATGGTTCCTCATCTCAAAAAGTTAGTTGTGACAGTGGCTTGCAGACTTGAGGGGATAAACTGAGCTAGGCTTCTACCAAGTGCCCCGCTCTCTGTCCAGGAGCTCTTCACCTGGCCCTGTCCTGGGGAGTCAGCTTTATTTCCGTCTGGGAAGATCCCCCAATACACGGTTCTAGGATAGTCTGTGGTGGGCTCTCCCGTCTGTCCCCTGCAGTGGAGTCAGACCCAGTTGTCTCTAAATTGCTGAGGATCTTTTGGGAGGAAAACCTCACTTTGGTCTTAGCACGTTTCCTTGCTCTTTTCCCCCCAAATTCCTGCACCACCCAGACCCTAAGAGTCAGCCTGCCGCCTGCCTGTCGTTCACACCTAAAACTCACATGAGTCAGCTGTGGTGCTGGGACGGGACACGTGCCTCATCTGGCAGGGACATTTACTCCTCTTCAGAGGAGCCTGTGTCCTCAAGATAGCCTTCCTAGTGCCTAAATATCTGTGCTTTAGGGGGACACTTTTGTCCCAACCAAACTCTCTGATCTTGGATAAACAATGCCATTTCTAGGTTCCCAGGGCTTTGACTTCCTCCTCGAGCCAGGTCCCTCTGAGGGCCTGTAACCTAGGCTCTCCACATTTCCTTAGACCAACCCCAGTAATGGTAGAGGCATCTGGGCGATGACTGGGCTCAGAGACCAAGGCATGGGCTGACACCACAGCCCTACCACAGCATGGTTTTACGGTGATCTACGGTGGTCTGTCCTGTCTGTTTGTCCCCCCCAGCGGGGACAAAACCGGCTTAGCAGGAAGATCTCTGTGGACATATGGCCCTGAATGTCCTCTCAACATGTGAATGAGAGCCTGAGCTTGTCTGTTCACTCGTGCACACTGGGCTCTAGATTCTGGAATACAATAAGGGATAAGACAGTCCAAGTCTCTAGAATGTCTTAGAAATGGGTCTGGGGTCCTAAGAAAGGTTTCATTTCTGCAGAAGGGGGCATAGCCACGCCTAGTCTAGCAGGCAAGCACACCATTAGGGGTGCTGCTAGTTTTTACTCCTAATGTGCAGGGGTCCCGTGCCTCACGTCGAGAGGTCAGAGTTCCATGGTCTGGTGTTTTTCCGTTGACTTCAGCGTTTGCACAAGATTGGCTGGTTTAAAGCAGTGTGACTGATAAGAAGAGTGCAATTTTAGGCAGAATTCCTGACTTTAAGCACGTATTTTGATTTCAAGAAGTGATGACCCTAGGGGAATTTGAGTTTCGGCCAAACAGCTCCTTCACTTTTTTTTTTTTTTCTTTCTTTCTTTCTTTAAAAAAATAAAAAGGATTTGCTGTAGAGCCCTGGCTGGCCTGGAACTTGCTATGTAGACAGACTGACTTCAACCTCAGAAATTGATCTGCCTCTGCCTCCCAAGTGCTGGGATTAAAGGTGTGCACCACCACAAACAGCTAGTTTACAGTTTGTTCGTTTGTTTGTTTTATGAAGTTTTGTCTTATTAAAAGGGTTGATAGAAGACAGTACATTTCCCCCAGGTGTTATAAAGTTGAATCGAACTCTGAGAGATATGGAAAGAACTCAAGATGGCGGTGGGGGTAGGTGATCATCAGGATTTCTGAGCAAGTGAATTTTGAGTAGAGACCCAATGCAGGAAAGGAGGGAGGCAAGTAATCAGAAGGTTCACAGACCTTGGGATCTAGGGAAGGAAGGAGGCCAGGTGGCTGCAGGGACCAAGGAAGGGGAAAAGCCAAGCCATGGAGCTGTGAAGTGGGGGTAAGCACACAGCAAGGAGATAGGGGGACATTCTGCACCATCCAAGTGGGTAAGGACAGTAAGTGGACCAGAGATGGCCATAGGGGTCAAGACAAGAAACAGATTCCTGACTGTTCCTGCCCACGGGTGGGAGGGAAATGCAAACTTGAGTCTCTACAGCAATGCGCAGTTTAAACTGTGCTCACTCTGGGGATTCCAAGCACCTGGAGGTCCCATGGGCACTCTCGAGCCAAAAGGCTGTGAAGGAGATGTACAGCCGAGCACCTCTTCCAGCGGAGGACAGTAATGGCTGCATCCTCCACGGCGCCCTGGATGCTCTTGGTCTTTCAAGTTTAGGAGGCAGAGGAGCTGAGGGACGTGTGGCTTGCAGGTGACAGGAAACTGAGCTGCAATAACAGGTTGACTTAAGCCCAGCAGGGGACAAAGGTCCCCCCTCCCCCGTGGCCATGGGGTCCATGGCTAGACCACAGGAAAGGAGGAGAGAACAGAGGAGTCAGCAAAAGCAGACTGTGGCTTTGCAGGGGAGAAGAGGAAGCCTAGGTGGATCTTTTTCAGAATGCAGGCACCCAGGGAAAGATAAAATTCATGGGGCCACTCTCCTGCTGCTAGGGGGGCCAGGGGTGCATCCTCTTACGTCGACAGGTTTTCCTCACATGTGTTGTGGGTGGTAGCGTGCAGTCATTGCCAGCCACACACACTTTCCGCCGGCAGCCTGCCCATCCAGCCCCTTTGGCCTCCCCTGAATTCCTGCATCCCAGCCACCGGTTCAGAGGATCACCACTCACTCCCTTCTCCCTCTCAGCAGCCCCCAAGATGGCCTGCCACACCTTCCAGGATATTCTGCCAGCCTCACTAAGTCCTTTTATCCCAAGAACTGAGACCCTTCAAATCACCATGGCATCTGTATAGAAAGAGGACATCCTCAACATCTAATTCAATGAATCGGGGAACTGAGAATCAAGAGGGGAGGCAGTCCAGTGCTCAAGCCTAGGGACAGTGAAAGCGGGGGGGGGGGGGGGGGGGGGGGAGGACTTCTTCAAGTTGTCACACATAAGACATTTGTCGGAACCCTCCTGATCAAAGCTGACCTCAAGCTGGCCAAAGTTGTGGGAGGTGCATGGGAGTTCTTTCTTGATGACTTATGGCTGAGGGGTCTGTCTTTGTCCCACCTAGATGTGACTAGCCTCACCCATAGCCAGGCAGCACCTCCGGGATTCATATAGCTGTGAGTGTGGGCATGTTTGTGAGGGCATAGAGGCCTGGGTGTTTAACCTGTTTGCAGCCACCTCTCGTTCCCATAGAGGCCAAGGAGGCAGCCCTAGGCCCCCGGGGTCCCACATGAGGGCTTTCCTCCTTGCTAGGCAGCCTGAACACTCCCTTTACCCTTTCACTTCCACACATGCTCCACCTTGGAGCCACCAAGTCTACTCCAAGCCTGACCTTGCCTCAGGCAAGAGTCGCCCATACCTTCCCTCCTTGATGGTAATCAAGGCCGCATAGGGGTCTTCCTGTCCCCTATCTCCCTGCTCACCTCTGGGAGCCTGTCCCCTTGGAAGGTCCCAACCATGCTCATCTCTGAAGCCCGAGGCTACAGGTGGGAGGAGGAAGTGGACTTGGCACTGGAGCCTGCAGGGGCGGGCACTGGTGTAACTGGTTTGGACCAGCCTAGTGCTCAGGACCAGGAGGCTGAGCTGCCCAAGGAAGGCCCTGAGCCCAGAGCCATTACCCACACATCAGCATGTGGGGGGTCCTGTGATTTGTCACCCTGAACCCCACCATCTCATAGCCTGGGGTCGGTCCTGAGCCACTGGCCCTCAGGACCCAGTTCAGGTATTAAGAGTCATCCTGGAATCTGAGCATGCCCAGGGCCACGGTGTAGGGCCAGAGAGGAGCCCTGCCTATGGGTGGGCAGTAGCATTTGTGAACTGGGGTGCCTGTCAACAGAGGCATAGTCCTATAGGCAAGATGCCCTAGTTATTTGAAAAGACCCAAGGATTGAGAGTAGCCAGAGCCCCAGGAAAATGGGGCAAAGTCCAAGAGGGCATTTGGGGGTGGTAGGGATACTACCTTTTCATTGTCTCAGGGTCCCCCATCAATACCGAGCACAAGACGCATGGAGCCCCCGTTGTTGGGGTGCTGGCTCTTTGGAGCTAGATATGCAGTGAGTGTGGAAGGTGGGTGAGGGTGTGTAGGCCCTGGGAGGGTTGAGGGCTGTCCAAGAGGGTCAGATCTTCAGTCTTTGGAAGTTGAGTCATCAGGTTTACTGATAGGTATCAGGAGAAGACCCTAGGAGACCTGTGGGGTTTAAAACAGCATGAGACATCTAAGCTCAATCCTGGGGGCTGTGGAAGTGACCTTGGTGACCGAGATCTGGGGCATGAAACAGTGACTGGCAAACTGGGCAGGCGTCAGCTGTCCCTGTAAGCCCCCAGTGGCTCTCAACCTTCCTAACACTGTGACCCTTTAATATAGCTCCTCATGTTGTGGTGACCCCAACCATAAAATTATTTTGTTGCTACTTCATAACTGTAATTTTTGAAGTTTTTGAAACTGGTACTGTTATGAATCATAATGTAAATATCTGAAAGGATTGTCGGACCCCCCCCCCAAAGGGGTTGCAGCCGACATGTTGAGAACCGCTGTTGTAAGCAAAGCTGAGGTGGTAGCCAGCCTTGGCTGTACCACCTCTCTAGGTACAAGCTTGCAGGTCCCATGGGGCTCAGACCAGGAGGTTCGGGGGAGTCAGAGGTGCTGAAGAATCATGCAAACCCAAAAGCAGGTGGCCCAGGGCCTCAGCAAAAAGAAGCTTCCTTCACCCATCCCAGTAAGCTCCAGCTCAGCCCATGGCCAACCAACAGGTCATTTGCCCAGCTGGACCTGCAGCCTAGGAGTCTGGGCTCTCAGGCACCCACAAAGAGAAGGAATTTGAACAGACGCCACCAGGTCTGGTAGGCCTATAAGGTATCTAGCCACAGACCCTGAGGGTCAGGTTGCCCCGAGATAACAGTGGCCACCTGCAAGCCCTCCTGGTTACCACAGTGGCTGTGGCGACCCCTGCTCACAGTCATACCCAGAACAGACCTCACGTTGGTTGCAAAATCTTATCTGGTCCCTCAGGCCTTAGAGCCATATTCCAAAGCCAGGCAGGAGGAGTGCTTCTCTCCCCTTAAGTCTGTAAAGGCCCCTCACCCCTCAAGTCTTCAAAGGCTCCAGGCAAGAAGAAACTGGTCATTTGGTTGGAGTCCTATGTCACAATGGAGAGGTGGGAAGAGGAGCTGGGAGGGAGCTCCAGGCTAGAAAGCACTAGGTAAAGGGGATTGAAAACTTGTTTGGGGGTTAGAGGAGCACCCCACCCATGGGACCAGATCCATCTTAGCCATGGGGCTTGCATGCCAGGCACTTATCAGGCAGGTGATGCAGGTGGCGGTGTCTCGCTGAGCCTCAGGCTGGGTGTTCAATGGTCCTCCGGAGTCTCCTGCCTCCACCTCTTGTGAAAGGCATCATATGCAAGCTGTCCTCCAAGTCTTAAGAGAGAATGTGTAACTAGAGGCCTTGAGCCTCATCTGCATGTTAGCCCTGGCATCAAGTCCTTGGCTCTACCATCCCCTCTCAGGGCCTTGGAGACACTGGGCAGGGGTCCAGGGTGGTGAGGAAGGAATTGCCATCCTGGAAACCCAGATAGGGTTGTGCAGAGTTTGTGCCGTGGCCTCCGTCAGCATTCCCTGGAGACAGGAGAAAAGAGCAGTGACTATTGTTTGCTGAGCTATGGCTGCAGTGCCAGAAACCTGTGGGTCACCAGGCTCCAGGACAGCCAGGACACAGTGGTGAGGAGACAGAGAGAGCTACTGGCTAGCCCTCATTTGCAACTGAGGAAATGCATTCAGGGAACCAGGGAAGACAGAGCAACAATGTCCACGGAGGACTCTAGTTCTCTGACAGAGGTATTCATGTGCCCACTCATCCAGTTTTCACACGCCCAACGGATGAAAAGAAGGTGAGGAGCAGGCAGTGAGAGGCTGAGCTAGTGTCCTTGAAGTCTTGGCTCAACTTACAAAAAAAAAAAAAAAAAAAGCATAAATAAAATACACCAAGTATGGTGGCAAATGCTTTTTTACTTATTTATTTGGGGTTTTTGTTTGTTTGTTTTTGAGACAGATTCTCACTGTGTAGCCTTGACTGGCCTCAAACTCACAGATATCCACCTACCTCTGCCCCTGCACCACTATGCCTTCTAGAGCACACCTTTAGTCCCAACACTTGGGAGGCAGAAGCAAGCAGATCTCTGTGAGTTCTAGGCCAGCCAGGACTGCATAGTAAGAGTGTGTCTCAAAAGAAAAGAAGAAAGAAAGAGAGAAAGAGAAAAAGAAACAAAGAGAATATTCATATTCCAGTAGCCACATGGCAGCTCAAAATTGTCTGTAACTCCAGTTACAGGGATCCAACACCCTCACACAGACATACATGCTAGCAAAACAACAATGCATTTGAAACAAAAATAAATTAATCATCTTTAAAAAAAAAAAAAAAAAAAAAAAAAAAAAAAAAAAAACAAAAAAAAAAACAAAGAAAGCCAAGTGGTAGTGACCCATGCCTTCAATCCCAGCACTTGGGAAGCAGAGGCCCGCAGATCTCTCAGTTTAAAGCCAGTCTGGTCTACAAAGTAAGTTCCAGAACAGCCAGGGCTACACAGAGAGATCCTGTCTTAGAAAGAAAAAGAGATAGAAAGAAAGAAAGAAAGAAAGAAAGAAAGAAAGAAAGAAAGAAAGAAAGAAAGAAAGAAAGAAGAGAAAGAGAAAGAAAGGAAGGAAGGAAAGAAGGAAGGAAGGAAGGAAGGAAGGAAAGAAAGAAAGAAAGAGAGAAGGAAAGAAAGAAGGAAAGAAAGAAGGAAAGAAGGAAATAAAAATATAAAATGGGGCACAAAGTGTAGGACGTTCCAGGAACCTGTCCAGTGTGGCCCTGCACCTGTGCAAGTCCCAGAGGCGGGACCCTGAGGGAGGCCCATTGGATGACAGGCTGGGGTGATAACCTGAAGGCCCTGGAGGGATGTCACAACATCCCATAATCTTGAAAGCCTTAAGGGTTGGCTGCCCTACCATTTTACTTCTTTTTTAAAGAATTTTTTTTAAGATGTAATTTTCGCCAGGCAAGGTAGTGCATGTCCTCCGCAGGTGAGAGTCTGCAAGTCTGAGGCCAGCTGGGTCTGCACAGCAAGTATTACATCAGCCAGGGCTCTACAGTCAGATCCGTACTAAAAAGAAAGATAGATATATACGATCTTAGTTATTTATTTATTTATTTTTAGGTTTTTTGGTTTGGTTTGGTTAAATTGGAGGGGGAGTTATTTGTTTTGTTTTGTTTGTTTGTTTTGTTTGTTTGTTTTTTCAAGACAGGGATTTTCCATGTCCCCCTAGAACTCAGAGATCTGCCTGCCTCTCTTATGAGCGCCGAGATTAAACACATAGGCCACCACCACCCAGCAATTATTTATTTTTACTTCTGCATGGTTGCCGTGTGTGAGTGTGAGGCCCGAGAAATCAGAGAAAAGTGTCCTGTCCCCTTGTTGGAGTTTCCATCATTGTGAGCTGCCTGATACGGGTGCTAGGAATTAAACTTGGGTCCTCTGAAAGCAGTAAGGGCTCTTAACAGCTAAGCCGTCACTCTGGCCCCCCTAATTTTTTGTATTACATGGTGTGTGTGTGTGTGTGTGTGTGTGTGTGTGTGTGTGTGTGTGTGTGTTGGAGCGAGCATTTGCTGCAGTGTGGTTGTGGAGGGCAGAGGACAATGTGCAGGGGTCAGTTCTCTCCTTCCTTCCGCTGTGTGGCTTCTGGGGCTCAGACTCTGAACATTACTCTCTGAACCATCTCACCCGATCAGAGTTCCACTCCCCATCCCCCAGCACTGGGGATCGGACTCCGGGTCTTGCACACACTAGGCAAGAACTTTAGCACTGAGCCACACACACACACCCCCACCCCCAACCCCAGCACTGCCTTTCTGTCTTGCCTGCTCTCCTTTGAGAGCTCTGTTTTGTGGAGCTCTGAGTGTGAAGACAGTGGCACCCCAGCTTTCACAGGCAGCAGCCTATTCATTCTGGGAGACTTGGGGGCTCAGGTTCTCCTGGGACCCTGCAGAGTATCCTAGCCGCAGGACCTGCCTTTCCAGAGAAGTACTGTCCTTTGATTTGTTGGTCGCCATTCAGAAGACAGACAGGGGTCCAGGAAGGGGTCCCCTGAGGCAACCACAATAGTCAGAACAAGATGCCCAGTCGCCCTGGGTGAGCAGGGAAAATGCAGGAGAGCTGCTGAGGTGGATTCTCTGTTAGCCGCCCTGCTGGTTTCCTTGGTATCTCCTGCCTACACGTGTATATCTGAGTTCTTGCTTAGGTATCCATGTACACCTATGCGTTCGTACGTGTTGTGCCTCTGTGTGTGTGAGAGAGAGATGTTCTGTATCGGTGAGCCCGTGTCTGCGTGCTTCTGTACACACGCCTATGGCTGTGATGTGGAGGGACGCAAGCAGCTTGAACTGGTCTTGTTTGGTAGACCTGGCTTTCACTCACGTCTGTCCAGGAGCATGAGCGGGGGCAGGTGTGGAGTGCTGCTAATGTCCTGAGGGCAGTGCCTTGGCAGTCCATGTGAATGGCTGGTCACATTTACCTGTCAGACCTTCAATGCAAGGTCCAGCCTAGGTCTATCTACTCAGGGGCTCCAGATTCTAAACATAGGGTAAAGAGTACCTTGCTGAAATCAGGGGTTGGCTTTGGGAAAGGGCCTGTGCAGAGTGTGTAGGAATTCACCCACCTGAGAAGGAAAGGGTGTTCCAGTCTGGGGTCCTTGGCTAGCTCAGAGAAATTCCCCACTCGGAGGAAGGGTTGGGCTGGGTGCTGGGAGATCTGAAAACCAGTCCCCAGGTGCCTGTGTTCCCAGAGGGACAGGCTATACTGGAAGTATTGGGTTGCTCCATGACTCATTGCAAGGCACCAAAGGGACAGTGAGTCTCTGGCAGGCAGGAAGTTTTCCCACAAAATCACTCATCAGGGGCCTGAGACAATGAACCTAAAGTCCCCAGCCCTTGCATCCCCTGACCCCTAGGGTGTAGAGAGGGGTCTTTCAGAGGAAGAAAGGTAATTTCTTAGAGACCTCCAGGCGCCTAGCCTATCCTCACTGGCGAGGGGACATTGCACCTGGTCTCGGGTCTCTAAAGTTGTTCTTGGGGACACCCGCAAGCTATCTGACCCTGGAGAACCTGGGGACCAACTGCACCCCAAGCGAGGCTGCTTTACCTCAGCCCTCTGGGCTCACATACTGCTCCAATCCCCACCCCACCCCCACGTCCCACAGGCTGCAGGGCCTGCATGTTGGGACATCTGTCATCTGATAAGTGTGCTTTAGGGGATCAAGTAGCTGGGACTGAGCACCCTTAGCAGGTGAGGCTTTAACCGGGCCAAAGGAGCAAAGGGTGACGGTGGAGCTGCGTTAGCATGTATTGCTGCAACAGCATACTCTTTCCCCAGGATCCAGTGTCCTGCCATTGTGGCTCTTGTGGTCACCCTCCTAGGAGCTGTCCTCAGCTTTACCTGTGTCCCTGTCACCACCAAGGAGGCCAGTGTCCAATCAGACCATCAGGGTAAGCCCCACCTGCCCACCGCTGGGTCAATGGGCACTACCTTGCCCCAGAAGCCAGCACCCTGGTCCCTCTACTGGAGATGAGGGAAAGACCAGCCAAGGGGTTCAGGGGACACAAAGAGGAGATGGGGTCTCCTCTCCACTTCTTGCTACTGATTCCTTGTGGGTTAAGCTGGGCACGATTATGGGAGTCAGGTAAGCCAAGTCACCGAGCAGGAAGGCCTTTTAAGGCAAGTCTAGAAAAGCCAAGGAACACACAGCGGACACAGGGATGTGGGCGTGGCTGCTAGTCTCTGGGGTGCTGAGTGTCCAGAGCCACATGAGTTACCGACTCAGTGGGTGATCCCACTGAGCCAGGCTGGCTCTCCAGATGGGTCAACTCTATGCTTTTGCCCAATGATTGACAAGGAGACTTCCCTCACGGACTCCTTGAGATAGGAGGCTATGAAACAAGAAGGAAAAACAGGGCCCCAGGGGACATCTATGCATAGCTGGGAGCTGGTGGCCAAGAGTGTCCTGGGTGTCCAGGCATGCCTCTGTGGCTGTCATTGCCTTCCACTTTGTCAAGAAGGTTGAAGATCTAAGAATGCTCCAGCAGAGCTGCCGGGTTCATCTTCTCCCTGCTCTGCCTGGGATGCAGGACTTCTGGGTTAGCCAACATGTGATGAGTGGCCCAATGCCCACCCCCAGAGGCTCTGGGAGGAGGCTGCCAAGAGAGTAGTCAGCCGCTGCTCACTTCGGCAGCACATATACTAAAATTGGAACGATACAGAGGAGATTAGCATGGCCTCCGTGCAGGGATGACGCACAAATTCATGAAGAGTAGTCAGCTCTAAGCCTGGGGGGGACAAGGTTGGCAGCAGAGCCCCACAACCAGTGTTCTGACTGATGTCCCCTGGTGGCCAGGTAGAACCAAGGCCAGCGTATTTGACCTGAAAGCTATCACCCGCCTGCTACTGCTGCCTAAAGTGCTGCCTGTATTCCTGGTCAAGGTCATCTCTGGCTTCCCTTCAGGTGAGTCTCACTGCCCCATCATCCCCACTTGTGTCCGGGGTCTGAGATGGCTGAGAACCCAAGCCCTGGGGACCCAGGTCTGTAGGTGATGCTTTGCTCTGCCTGTGAGTCCTTATTGTCCAGCTACACCTGTGGGGGCTTCCAGAACACACAGTGGGTGCAGATTGAGGTTGTGTGCTAACACAGAGGGAGGAGAAGGAGATCAGAGCCCTCCCCGCTGTGCCCTGGACCCTCTTGTGAATCATCACCATGGCCCACAGACCCCTGCTAACCTTAAGTCTCACCACCCAGGCCTGGCTTCCAGGGGTGCCACCTAGCTCTGAGAGGCAGCCAGACTTGGAGACTCTTGCTCTGACCATCTGGTGAAGGAACACAGAACCCCATACCTAGTCTGCTCAGCTTTGAGTATGCCAGAGTGACCCTATTTTTCAGGGATGGCCACACAGTCTGAAGGCTTTGTTTGTGGTACGGAGACTAGAACCCAAAGCCTCACAAAAGCCAGGCAGGGGTCCTACCACTGAGCTATTCTTGCTGCGGGTTAAGGGGTACTCTAACCCCAAAGGTTCTAGACCCCTGGCAGGAATAGAAGGGGCCACAAGAAAGTGCCCCACCTGCTGTCTGGGTCAGGGTCCAGCTATTGAGGCTGAATGTTTCAGCTACAGTGACCAGAACCGGAGAACACACAACCTATGTAGCAGGGGCCTCTGAGAGCTCCCGTTACTTCCTGGGTTCCCATCCTGGCACCTTGTGGCTTACAGGGACTCCTTAGCAGCAGCCCTTCAGGTCACCTTCTACAGAATCCCAGAGGGTGTTCCATGCCCTCCCTAGCCAAGCAAGTCCCCTCCCCAGGACACAGGGGAGAGGTGTGTGCTTCAGTGGGGCCTGGCAGCACAGCTGATCTGCTTCTCTATCCAGGACTCTTCATGGTGATGTTCTCCATCATCTCTATGGACTTCTTCCAGCTGGAGGTTGCACAGACTGGCTACCTCATGTCCTTCTTCGGGGTCCTCCAGATGGTGAGTAGGCACGAGCAGAGCACTGCCAGGCGGAGAGGACTCAGTTTCCCAGCATTAGTCTCTGGGAGACCTCCCTGGGTGGCCCTCCTGGCTCCCTCCTTTTCCACCTGGGAAGGTACTGTCTTCAGTGAGAGAGTGTCCATGGAGGCCCACACAGAGACACAGAGGATGGGGGGGGGGGTTTCTCAGCACTTGGCTTCCCATCCTACAAAATGGCAGAGAGCAGGGTCAACTCAGTACATGCCTCAGTGCTGGGCTGTAGACAGGTTTTGGAGGGACCGAAGACACCAGAAATAGGCACGTTGTGATGGGGGTCTGTCTGGAGCCAGTGTCTGCCCTCCCTAGCTGTGTAACAGCAAGTTTCTGGACTCCATCTCCTTTCTTCGTCAAGTGATGCTAAGTATGCTGCATGTTCCGTGAGGTAGCCAGGGATGCATGAAAGATTCTGGGCACTCGAGGAACATCTGATATGTGAAGAGCCATCTAATATGCTATCCTTATAGAAGCTAGGAGCTTCTGGCTGCTGGGAGTCTGGGGTGCCCTTGAGCCAGTTTGAAGCAGGGGATCACGTATTCTCTCAGCCAACCCTGCAGGGCCCCCTGGCTCCAAGGCCAAGGCCAGCATAGTCAAAGCCAGCTACCCCTTCTCTAGTTCCTACTGGCATTTGCCCAGACCCTGGGTGGCAGAGACAGGTGGTGATATGCCACCATGGCGCCGTGTGACTTGACTGTCAGTCCGCTGGTGCCCAGGAGTGGCTATTCTGAGACTTGCAGAAGAGGAGTCTAGATCACTCCGGAAGCTTGCTCACATTTCTGGCACCACTGGGCCATCTGTTCTCTGAGCTCCCAGGCCCAGAGCTGGCCTACTCCCTAACCATCCCCCCACGAAGGACAGTGAAAGCTTCTAATCTGCACCAGCAAGAAGGGACACACTGATGGGGATAAATAAAATAAAGAAAACCAACAATACTGACCAATGGCTGAGCGGAGCTTCGTCCTAAATGGACTGCGTGCTGAGAATGTAGCTCAGTTGATAGAATGCCTACCTAGCATGCACAAAGCCTGGGTTCCAGCAGCACATAACCAGACATGGTAGTTATAATCCCGACACTCAGGAGTCGGAGGTAGGAGGATCAGAAGCTCAAGATCATCCTTGACTACATAGTGAATTTTTTGGTCTAGACTGAGCTACATGATACCCTTCTCAAAAATTAGTGAATGAATGAATGAATGAATGAATGAATGAATGAATGAATGAATGAATGAATGAATTAGCCTTCCTTGCAGCCAGGCCCCACAAGCCTGTACTCAGTGTAAGTCCAGGCCCTTTTGAGACTCTTGGACACAGATACTTCTGTGGTCCATGGTTTTGGTGTGGTAACCTGGGATTGTTGCAGAGGTCTAGAAAGAGGAGTCCGGCTTGGGGACCTGGTGAAAGGGAGAATGGGAAGAGGAGGCAGAGGACAAGTGTGTCAGAGCTCTGGGCCCTAAAACCAACAAGGAGTGGGTAGACTTGTGCCCTTGAACAGAGGGTAAGGCTGAGAGCCAGGCATGTCCCAACCATATCAGGATGAGAGTGATCACCAAAAGTCCCCAAGAAGAACAAAATTCCCATTCAAGCCTTATCCTGCCTACGCCGTAAGCTCCTACAGGGGACTCGAGAGAGTGGCATGCAGGGAGTTCTAAGGTATGGGATTAGGATCACGGTTCCAGCAGGTGTACAGACCCTCTCCTCCCTCTCCCTCTGCCTCTTCCTCTCCCCCTCCCTCTTCCTCTCTCCCTTTCCCCCTCTACCCCTTTCCCCATCTCCCCTTCTTCTCTCTCTTTCTCTCTCTCTCTCTTTCTCACACACACGCACACATTGCTTGTTTGTTTGGGATTTTTTTTTGAGACAGAGTTAAAAAAAAAAAAAAAAAAAACCTGGCTGTCCTGGAACTCACTCTGTAGATCAGGCTGGCCTCAAATTCAGAGACCTGCCTGCCTCTGCCTCCTGAATGTGGGAATTAAAGGCATGCGCCACCACACCCAGCTAGTAGACCAGGTCTCTTGAGGACCCTTCAAGAGGTATTCCTATGGTAGCCCTGATACCTGACTGTCACCCAGAGCTTTTTCTAGGACACTCACCATGCAGAGGCCACTGAGGTGGGGACAGTACAGAGCTACTAGGGTACCAAATAAGATGCTGAGTAAGAAGAGAGACACTGGAAAAGAGGGAGGAGAATGCAGGCAGAAGGAAATAGCAAGGAGTGGAGGAGTGGATGTTGGGGTTAGGATCAGGGGTTGTAATCTCCATGGGAACAAAGACCCCGGTAGGACCAGATCAGGCAACATTTACAGGGGAGGGTGGCCTGCCGGTTTAATGGGAGTGGTAGAGGGTCTGAGGAAAGGAAGCCTTAGGCTTTAACTGCTAGGTAGAGGGGCAGCAGCAGGGACTGGCTTGGCTAGTTGGCTGACTGTGTGGGAAGGCAGAGGCTACAGCTGGGAAGACTGAGGGAAAGTGGCCTTCTTGGCTGCTTGACTAACCCCACTGTTTTGTCAGATAACGGCGAGGCCTTCACAGCGTCTAGAAGCTTATTTTCAATTTAATGGGGAAGTTGAGGCTGGGGTGGTTAATCAGGATGTAGGCCCAAGTGGCGGAGGCCAGGATTAAATGCTTCCATAAAACCAGTCTAGAGAGGATTTGTTTTTTTTAAGACATTGATGGTTCTGTAATAAGCAACCGGGTTTTGCCTGGCCTAAGTGGGGGTTGTGGCTGGACCGGTTTGGGCTCTATAGGCCTGAGTCCAACTCCCATGAACCCTGACAACCACTGGCCCCAGCAACCTGACAGCTTCTTGCTCGGACTCTATTTAATCCTGGCCTTTGGTCCCATCCACTTCCTTCCTGGTAGTGACGGGCACTTTCTATCTGAAAGAGGAGATAGGAAGCCTCACCCTGGGCTGCCTGGCCTGCTGAGTCATGTCTCTGGTGTCCCCCAGTGTCACTGGTAGGGATTCTCTTTCCTTTTTTGTGGAGAGGAATCACTGTCCTGTGACCTTGTGACTTTCTAGGATCCTCACGGTTCAAATGTTTCTTCTGGTGGCAGTCCCTGCTGGGAGAGGAGATCCTCTCAGGGATGTAGATGGTGACAGGCCCCCAGCCACCAGGACAGAGGTTTTCTTACTTTGAAGGTATCATCAGAATTATCAGGGTCAGAGCTTAGGTCGTGGTACCCTAACAACTTTGGCTCAGCTGCTCATTCTCAATATGTCAACCAAAGAGACAGGTAATGGTGAAAAGCAGAGAGAGGGGATTTGTTCAATGGGGCCACACTGAGAAGAGGAACAGGGAGGCTCAGTGACCCCCAAGTCCCTCTTTAGGGTATGGACATGAGGTTCAGGCTTAAGCAGAGGGCAGGAGGAGCGCATAACTAAGCAGTCCTGGTCAAGGGGTGGTCCTGTCTGTCACTCACCCATCACTGTCTCAGCAACAGTCTCTCTTGCAAGGTGGTCTGACAAGTTCTCAGAACTCTGGAAGGTCTCTGGAAGACAAGCTCCCTCTGGCTGATACCAGGTTTCAGCCTTTCCCTCCCCCAGCATGAGACTGCTGGGGCAATTCCAATCTCTTGGGATCCATTGTTTCAATAGTCTGATGGCTGAAGAGAGGCTCACGTGTCCCTTTAGAATAGCTTCTCTCCCGATAGAACTCTTTCAAAAGGCAGGCCATGGTCTAGAGCCGTGGTTCTCAGCCTTCCTAATGCTGTGACCCTTTAATACAGTCCCTCATGTTCTGGTGACCCCAACTATAAAATTATTTCTGTTGTTAGTTGGGCGGTAGTAACACACACCTTAAATCCTGTCACTCAGGAAGCAGAAGCAGGTGGATCACAGAGTTTGAGTCCAGCCTGGTGTACAGAGTGAGTTCCAGGACAGCCAAGGCTACCTGTCTCAACCTGTCTCAAAAAAACATAATAATGGTAATAATAATAATAATAATAATAATAATAATAATAATAATAATAATAAAATTTTCCTACTGTTATGAATCATAAAAGTAAATATCTGTGTTTTCCGATGGTCTTACACAACTCCTGTGAAAGGGTCATTTGACGCTCAAAGGGGTCACAACACACAGGTTGAGAACCTCTGGTTTAGGCTGTCTTCCTCTCCCCACTGTCACCCTTCCTAGGTGATCCAAGGCCTGTTCGTTGGGAGACTGAGCACCCATTTCCCAGAGGAAGCCCTGCTGCGATCCAGTGTGCTGGTCTTTGCTGTTGTGGGACTGGGCATGGTGAGAACACACACACACACACACACACACACACACACAATTTAATACAAAAATTATGGGGCTGGAGAGATGGCTCAGCCGTAAAGACCCCTTACTGCATGCACTTATGCATGAAGGCATGCATGAAAGCACACTCACACACACACATGAACATGTGCACACACATGCAAACGTGCACAAACACATACACACACATGCACAAACACATACATGCACACACACACACACAAACACATAGCTGCCCTGTTAAGCAGGTCTCAGCCATCCTCCACCCATGTCCTGTGTGTGCCCAACCCCCTGGCCTGCCTCAGGCCACATTGCACTATTCCTCCTCCCCAGCCCAGGCTTCTTCCACGGTGGAGCATTATGGGCGGGACCTCACGGTGGGTTGTCATATGGCTTTGTAACATCCCTGCTCAGCCTGGCTCTGCCCATTGCTCTGCCAGGTCCTGATGTCCAATATTCTCCACTTTTGCTTCCTGATACCTGGCCTGGTATTCAGTGTCTGTACCCTCAACGTGGTCACTGACAGCATGCTGACCAAGGCTGTGTCCTCTTCAGACACAGGTGAGCTTACTGGGGCCCCCACTTTCAGGATTTCTCCTGGTAGCCTGGGCCAGAGAAGGTGGGCTGACAAGAAAGAAGAGTCCAGGTAGAGATCCTGCCCCTTCCTTGTCCTGCTGATGAGTCCAGAGTCAGGCATGGAAACAGGTGGAGGGCTTCCTGGAAGAGGCATTTGGCTTGGCTCTGATCCATGCCAGAAGTTCACTAAAAAGAGGAAAGACCAGTCAGAGGTCAGATGAGCAAAGGACTGGACCTGAAAGACCTGCCAAGGCCACTTAGGAAGACAGCTGGTGGCTGAAGCAGTGAAGAAGCCAGAGAGGGCGAACAGCAAGGGACGCTTCCTAGTCCTGGACAACACAAGAGCTCAGCACTTCCTGACTAAAGGGTTTGAATCCACACAGCTAGGGGTATCTCCTAGCCTGGCCTCCAAGGATCTCTAGGAGGAGAAGGGGGTGTAAAGGCCAAGCAAGTGGAGGGCAGGGATGGCCAGGAGGAGCAGGACAAGCCACCAAGGCCACATCATACCTGCAACGCCATCTCTCAACACAGAAAGGGCAAGACCTGGTTTGCCTGGGAACAGGAGGTTCGGAGCGGGTGGTAACTGCCCTCTGTCAGTTAGTGTCTTCAGGCATGTAGGCAGTGAGAGAAGCTGCCCCTGAGTTTCCCCACAGCTGGCTCTGAGTGTGGAGAGGCCCTTGTCTTAGCTGAGTTTTAAAGCCTGGTCTCAGAAGTCCCTGGCCAATGAGCAGCAAAGCTCACTCACCTTCTGGAGCAGGGGGAGGCTGAGTATGACTCCCACCTGGGGATGGAAAGCTAGATGGGTGTGTCGGTGTGCCCGTGACTGCTGGCGTCCACTTGCAGTCACTCTAACAAGGTTCTGTGCAGGTATGTCCACACTAAGATAGCTGACCGAGAGGCATGGAGATGGGGGCTTACATGCTCAGGCAAGGACTCTGGTGCCCTGAGCTTGAGACTTAGATGTCCCCCTTTAGGCTCCCTGCAGCCCTGGCCCTGCCCTCGGAGATCTGTTGAATCCTTAGCAGGATGGTAGAGGGGCAAGAAAAGGAAGGGCTATAGGAGAGGTACCAGGGGCACCGTGCCCAATTAGAATGTCAGCCCAAGAGAACCCTACAGTGGCTCAGGGGACCCTCCATAGCCAAATCCATACTGGCCATCTCAGTCACCATTCGGAGAGAGTGTGAGAGCCAGCAGCCCAGATGTCCTAAGTGGAACCCAGCCTACGTATATCTGGTCTACACTGACAGGACTGGGAGGGTATGGTCTATTCCAGACCTTTGCCCTCTTTCCCAGACTCCTCCCTTGCCTGGAAAATATCTAGAGCAGGAGAGAGGCTCGGCTCCATCCCCACAGGGAAACTGACCCTGAGGGTGGAGGTTGCTGTGCCTAATTGGGGTTGGGGGAGGAGGAGGTGAGAGGCAGCTGTGAGGGAGATGGACAGGTGCTCTGAAAAGTGTCTCGAAGCATCTGCGAACGATGTGCAGGGCAGGTTGGGATGGGTAGAAGGCTGGGCTATGGCCAGAAGGTAGGTGGCCTGTCCAGAGACCTGCCCTGCCTCTGACAGCTATTCCCCCTTTCTCCCAGGGACCATGCTGGGCCTCTCTGCATCTGTGCATCCACTGACCCGCACACTAGGACCCACCCTGGGTGGCCTGCTGTACCGAAGCTATGGTGTCCCCGTCTTTGGTTACGTGCAGCTCATGGTGAACTTGCTTGTCCTATTGGTCCTCTGGAGGAAGCCATTGTCCCAGAAGGGAGACAGAGCCCGGTAACCACAGAGCCCAGGGACCTGGCCCAGTCTGTCAATAAACTGAACCTCCTCTTCTTAAGTTCTTGGGACTTTGCCTAGATCTGTGGGTAGAAAGCCTTGGGATCAAGGATGGAGCCAAGCCAGAGGGCTTTCTGAAAGAGCAACTACAGCTGGGCCCAAGGCTCTAAGGAGCACACATTTGCCCATCAGTTCAGGTCATTAATCTATCCCTTGAGTCCTCCAACACAGCCATTGAGGAATCCTCCAGAGAACCCAGACGGCTCTAGCATAGCCAAGAGACAAGGGTGTTCCTCTCCCCTGGCTCACACTGGGATCTGAAGTAGGTTGGTTTCAAGACAGGAGCCAGTTGTGATAGCGCATGCCTTTAATCCCAGAATTCAGGAGGCAGAGGCAGGCAAATCTCTGAGTTCAAGATCAGCCTGGTCAATATGCTAACTAGCAAGTTCCAGGACAGCTAGGGTTACACACATAGTGAGACCTCATCTTTAAAAGAAGAGGGAGAAAGAGGTCGTGGAAGGGGAGGAGGGGAACTAGGTCTTGGGGATGTGTGGGGGCTTCTGGGAACCAAGCACATAACCCCAGCCTTCCCAGCTTTAGACTACAGTGAGAACACTGGCCTAGCCCATCAAGCCTGGTCTACAGAGGGAGTTCCAGAACAGCCAGGGCTACACAGAAACCCTGCCTTGAAAACAAAACAAACAAACAAAAACTCCATACATGATTAATAAAATATAATTTAACAAAAACAAAAAACAAGCCAGGCACACACCTTTAATCCCAGCACTCCGAAGGCAGAGGTAGGCAGATGGATCTCTGAGTTTGAGGCCACCCTGGTTTACAGATTGAGTTCCAGGATGGCCAGAGCTACACGGGGAAATTCTGTCTCAGGGGTGGGGATAAAAACAACAACAAAAAAAAAACCAAAACAAAACAAACAAAAAAACAATCTTAGAATTCTCAAACCTCAGAATCCTGCAGTCCCCAAACTGTGTTATCCATCTGAAGTCCAGCTACAAGCTCAGGACCCAGTGTACACTTAAACCCCACCAGGAAAAGGGGCTCACCACCTGAGTGTGGTCATTTGACCATATGAGGAGCTGTGAGGGGGAAGGTCCTTAGAGGAATGGGATAGCAGGGTCCCGAGACCCCCCGCTGGTCACTTCTGCTCTTAGAAAAGCCCCTCCCCCGTTCGCTGTAAGAGAAACTTCCTTGTAAGAAAAAAACAACTCCAGCACCAAGCCTTTCTAAGGAGAAAGAGGTGCCCCTTCCAGTGCTGGCTTCTCAGGCCAAGCTGGGAGGCCTGTGGCACCCTCCATCATCATGGCATTTCCGTAGCCAGAGAGGCCCAGGAAAGACAGTGCCTGCTTGGGCAAGGACTCGTGTCTGTCATTAAGCCTTATGGGGCTCGTCCTCCAGTAAAACCTTGGGGGAAGGGCTATACCTCTGTAACAGGCCCTACCACCTGGCTGCCTGCCTACCTGACACAGACTTTGAGCCACTTAAGGAGAACACAGTCAGGTGAGCAGAGTTGACACCTAGCAGGTAACTTGAGAAGTGGGGTAGAAGTAGGACAGAGGGCTGGTGAGCTCTCAGGCTTCACACCAGTACCACAGGTCCGGGCCTCACCGCTCGGTCACTGGAGATAGCCAGGCCTGCCTCCCATTGGTGACAAAAGATGTACCCAGTGCGCTATCCCTGTTCCTAGACACTGGGCGGGAGGGCTGGTGGCTGGACTCTGGAGCCACTGGGGTCCAGTGATGGGGGGGGGGGGGGGGGGCAATGAGCAGTCAACGGTCCTTTGAATCAGCTGCCGGACAGACGGTATGTGGGTGGGAGGGAACAATGAGGGCGCCGAGTAGACAGAGCCACTGCTCAGGTGTCCAGGAGGCGTCTACTAGTGAGTGAACTCCTGAGCAAGCATGGCCACCAGCCACACCCAGGAGCAAAAGGTAGCCAAGCCACACCCAGAGTACTTCCTGACCTGGAGAGGCTGTGAACCCCACGGGAGGTGACAGTTCACGCAAAGGAAGTCTGAATGGCTCCTGGGATGTGGAGAGGGAATGATACTGGATGGGAGACCCTTCCACTCCCGCCCTTCCACTCCCGCCCTTCCACACACGCACACACCAGCAGGAACTACACGGACCGCGCAAGTTGTTAGAAAAATATGGCATTGTTTATTTGGAATGAAAACATGGTATAAAAATATTAAGACGGAATGGTGGGTTGGGAATAGTGACCATCGGTATAAAAACAGTCCAATAAGTTAGCGCGCCCGCACAGCAGGGCGAAGCTCAGCGAGCACGGGAATATCTTCAGTGAAGAGCGGCCGCGTCCTGGGCTCTCCTGTCTGACGCAGCCGCGTGGGCTGGTTCCCGGCTCAACAGGTCCCGTGCGTCTCTGTGGAGAGAGAACTGAGTCACGAGCTGTCGCGGTGCAGTGTCGTGACTCAAGTAGGGCGAGCGACTCCTGCCACGCGTCCCAAAGTGGTAGGATTCCCCACACTCTCCCCCTTGGCTTTTGGAATCGAAGTTTTCCCCCCTGGGCAGCACGAACCCTCATCCACACCCCACCCCACCCCCCGCCATGCCCCATACTCCGACGATGGCGGGTGATGGCGGTACTCACCACGGATCCCGGGTGTACTCATCACGGGGGTCCGGGTACGCGGCACACGCGGAGCGGTAAAAGCGGTGGCGGCGGACCTCTTCCAGAGCCCGACGGTTCTGGAAGTCGATCAGCGCCATGGTGATGGCGGCGTTCCAGCAGCTCTCGCTCGTGCATCGGAAGTCGATCTCCTTGTAGTGGTTGGTGACGATGGTGAAGTACACGTACTTGGAGGTGTGCTCCACGCAGTCCACCTTGAGGATGGAGTGGAAGTACAGCTCCTTGACGCGATCGCCGCTCCCGAAGAGGCGCAGGCGGTCGGCGGTGAGCACCGCGCGCTTCTTCTTCCAGACCTGGAAGAGGCTGTCGCTCCGCTTCTCCAGCTCGCCTTCGCGGATGATCTCGCCCTTGCTCTCCATGACGTTCGAGGCCATTTGGAAAAGCTGCACCAAAGGAAGCTCTCTGGCTCTGCTGCGGCGGGCCGCGGGCTCCGGCCTTTTAAGGACTCCGCCTCCAGGACTAGCCACGCCCCGTAGCCGGGCACTGTCCTGCCCAGGCAGGCTCCTGGAGCTGCCCCCACCAACCGCCCCGGGCTGCCCCTTACCCATTGCCTGGGGCTGCCGCTTATCGGAGGCCGAGGAGAGGAGGGGGGAGCTGCCCGGCGCCTCTCTGACGGGAGCCCCGAGCCTCCCCTCCAGCCCCAACGTCCCCTCCCATCCCGGGCTCCGGCTCCGCGTGCCGAGAAACGCACTGCAGCGACCCCGGCCCGCGGTGACTCACGGGGCCGGGAAGGCCCGGGAAAGCGCCCGGACCCCTAGACGGGACCACAGCGCTCAGAACCCCACTCTCAGGAGACCCAAGGCTCCTGAGCACGAGAGTTGTGGACCCAAGAGTTCTCTCCAAGCTCTGGCCGCCGCCACCTCCCACTTGGGGAGCATCCAAAGGCCACCCACTAGCCTTTCTTGGGAAACGGCTCTGCCACCCCTATTGCTCCCCGGAGTCGTGCCTCGAAGGAGTTCTCTGAGTTTCTTTTCCCTTCTGTAAAATGGGACGATGACCTTTATTAAGTTAGGCGGTGAGGAAGGGGAACGGCACCCCACAAGGCTCAGCCATGTTAGCCGAGAAGCCCCTCTCCTTCCGAGGGCCCTTGGGTGTTCCAATCTGGACGACGGACCCCTCGGGCTGCGACCCGACAATCCTGACTTGCAGAAAACTCAAAGGGCGCTAGCAAAGCTAGCCTGGGGAATGCCGGGACCCACCTAGGGGCCAGGAATGGCGGGGAAGGCTGACTCATCGCCTTTCGGTGCACGGTTTTATTTACCCTGTGCTTTTAAAGGTTTAATAGGGGCAGGAAGCTCCTCCACGGTTCCCAGGGACGGGAGAGGGACCCCTGTTGGGGTGGGATGGGGGGTTAGGAAACCCACCCCCCCCCCCCCCCCCCACCGCTGGAGAACCAGACACCCTGCTTCCAGGCGGGCTGGCTTCCAGGGAAAACGCAGGTCTCTCCATTTAAACAATTAAAATTTAAGACTGAAAGTTCAGTTCTGTGGCCTGGTGTGGTTCCGGGACGGGAATACCCTGCAATAAGGAGGCTGAGGCAGAAAATGACCACTCTAGGTCAGCCTGGGTGTTACAGTGAGTTCGGGACTACCCAGAGCCGCAGAGGAAAAATGAAATAAGGGGACTGGAGAGACGGCTCCGCAGTTCAGAGCGACTGCTGTTCTTGCCGAGCAGCTAAGTCTGGTCCCTGCTCCCAGGTGGATCTATCCGTAACTCCGTCTCCTGTCCTCTCTCCTGTCCCCCACCCAGAACACACACGCATATATAAAAATAAATCTTAGAAAGAAACGTGGGACCGGCCCAGGGGTAAAGAGTGCTTGTAGCTTTTTCAGAGGACCTGGGTTCCAGTCACCCACAGGGTGGCTTACAGTCACGCGTAACCCCACAGGACGTCTTCTGATTACATGCAGACAGAGTCACTCAAACACATAAAATGAACTAAATTTAATTTTTTTAAAAATACATGAACAACAAAAAGAGGCCCGGAACAGGCTGTTGACCTCGATGACTTGAGTTTAATCCCTGGTATCAACGGCTTGGAAGAAGAGGACGTGAGTTGCTCAGGTTGCCCTCTGACCTTTGCGCAAATGTTTGCTCCAGCTCTCACGCATACCAACGCAGTGTTAAAAAAAAAAAAAAAAAAATTCTTTTTAAATGAAGAAATAAATGAAATGAATGAAGCAATTCTGACTGAGGACCCACCGACTCTCACTGTGTTCCACGGGCCCCCTTTCCCCAGCACACACAGAACCCTGCCCTTCAGGATCCCTGAGGAAAAAGGAGCCTTGCAAGCTCTGACCATGGCCCCCGAGGGGAGGGTGTGTGAAAGAGCAGGAGCCTTGTCCTGGATATCTGTGCAAGAAAGGTGCAACAGTATAGAGAGAAAGGCAGCAGTCAGCCCTGTCTGTCTTCGATGAGAGCAGTCCAGGGGTGGCTGCGAGAATGCTCTTGGGACCATTTTGGGTAGGACAGGTAGTGAGCCTAAGATGGCGGCTTCCGGGAGAGTGTCGGCTCGCCCTAGCCTCCCTTCCCCAGGCTGCTTAGACACGCTATGGCCTGTGCTGCCTCTGTGTGGTGTGCTCCAATTAGTGAAGCCTGAGCCAAGGGGCCTCTCTAGAAAGTGAAGGGACAAGGAACAGGGTCTCTCTGCAGCTGCCCCGGCCACTCTTCCCATCAGCACTCTCCAGCCTGTTCTCCGTGCTCCGCGCGGCTCAGGGAAGCCCCTGCCCCAGGGCTCTCAGTCATTTGCTCCGGCACCTGTGCGATCTGCGTAAGTGCTGCAGAGGCAGGAGGGAGCTCTGCAGAAGTACAGCTGAGCGATGACAGTGTGAGAATGGGGGCGGGAAAGGGTCTCCAAAAGATTATGGAGGGCCTTTTGCTATCCAAGTTACCAGGCACGGTGCCCAGCTTCCACCACCATGCCAGGGATCCGGGCAGACTATTCTAACCTTTGTCACTGGAGAAGAAATAAGTGCAAGGGAGAGAGGGCCTGGATGACCCCCTCAGGGCAGAGGAGGCCGGTGAGCACTTAGAGAGGGTTGGGCAGGTGACAGCCTCTCCTTAATGAGAAGCCCTGCTGCTCTCTGGAAGTTAGGGTTTACCTGGGACAGGGTCCTGCGGGAGGGAAGGAAGTGGGGAAAGGATCTGGGAGGCTGGGCACAGGGCACAGAGAGCTCTGTCTCTCATCCTCCTGAGGGCTTTCTGTCCACACAATCCAGGGCCCTCAGACAAGGTCATCCCTGAGTGTGGGATGTGGCGGCTCCTGGAGAGCTGGTGCCCAGATAGGTAGAGCTGACTGACAATGCCAGTCCCTCGGCTGGTCACCAGACAGCCGTCAAACATCCCGTGGTGTAGCGTGGCCAAGTCAGTAAGAACCCTGTTGGTTGTCGGTGCTCCTGGGTAGGCAGAGACTTTTTTTATCGACACCCTTCGGAACACCTGCCCACACAGGTACTCAGAGCAGTGTTGTGTCAGGGTCACGCTGCCAGGAAGGTTCGGAACCCAACCCTCAGAGGCCATCTGAGTATCCTGAATAAGGGGACTGAGATGGCTGTTTCCCAGGCCGGTGGGGTAGGTGTCAGGAGAAATCTGACTCAGGAGCCCAGGAGAGAGGCATTGGGGCCCCAAGCCTTTCATTGAGACAGGGTCTCCTGCAGTCCAGGCTGGCTTTGAACTTGCTGTATAGCAGAAAACAACCCTAAGCCTTTGGTCCTCCTGCCCCCACCTGTCAAGTGCTGGTGTGCAGGACCCCTGGTTTTATGCAGTGTGCCTCAAACTCAGGGCTTTGACCACGCTAGGCAAGTGCTCTGCCAACTGAGCTACAGCCACAGCGCCCTCTTTTAATTTTTTTCCTTTGTTTACACTTGTCTATGTCTGTGCACAGGGGTTCTTGTGCCACAGCAGAAGGGGGTAAAAGGAAAAGTGTGGGGAGTTTGTTCTCTCCTTCCACCGTGGGTTCTGGGGACAACATTCAGGTCATCAGACATGAACAGCAATTGCTTCTACTTGTTGAGCTGTCTTGCAGCCACCCCCCCCCCAGTTCCTTTTATATAAACTCCCTTTTTAAAAAAAATTTAAATTAAAGTTGAAGAGATGGGTCAGGATTAAGCGAACAGGCCGCTTTTGCAGAGGAGCTAGGGTTCGTTCCCAACATCTACAGCCGCTCACAACCATCTAACTTCATCCAGTTCTTGCGGGTCCAGCACCCTCTTCTGGCCTCCTCAGGTACTGCATTAATATGGCGTACAGATGTATACACAAGCATTCATAGAAATCATAGAATCAAAATAAACAAATATCTTCAAATCCTTTAAATTTAATTTAATTTAATCATACTAGACATCAAATCCTGGGCCTTGTGTTACAGGCAAGAGCTCTACCTACTCCTGAGGTATTCCTCGGGCCCTGCCACCCTCATGTAGCCCTGGAAGTCAGGAGGCATAACCTTCAGCTGAGCCTCCACCCTCCTTCCACTGGTCAAGTGCTAGGATTCCAGGTGCACACCAGCACTCCTGTCCTCATGCAGTGCAGGGGACTGAACCCAACGTCTCATGCATGTTACACAAGCACTCGGCCGACTGACAGGCTCCTAACAGCCAAGAACAATCCTAGTGCAAAGAACAGACCTCAGTTTCTTGCAAGGATAAGCCTGGTGTAGACTGGGCTGTGCCCCTGGGAGGGATGTTTCGCCTGGCCTCTAGGTCAGCTGACACCCAAGGAGAGTCCAGTGTGGCCCGGCTCCATGCTCAAGCTGGGGTCCTCTCTCTTTCATTATGATTACACTGCAAAGGGGGACGGGAGGTGTGGACACTCAGAAAGGTGGGGTGACTCAACTGGTGTCACATAGCAGTCCATAGTATTCACACCCAGAAGTCTAATCAAGGGCTGAAGAGATGGCTCATCTCTTAAGAGCACTGGCTGCTGCTCAGTGAACCTAGGAGTTTGGTTCCTTTCCAGCTGCTTACAACTGCCAGCAATGCCTGGGGATCGGCTGCCCTCTCCTGGCCACAATAGGTACTGCGTACATGTGTCATCCACATGAATATCCATATACATAAATACAATTAAATCTTTTTCTTTTTTCCTTTCCTTTATTTTATATGTATGGGTTCTTAGCCTACATGCACATCTGTGTGTCACGCACATGCAGCACCCGCAGAAGCCAAAGGAGAATGTCAGATCCCCCGGGATTGGAGTTATAGATAGTGGTAAGCCACCCTGTGGGTACTGGGAATAGAACCTGGGTCCAGTGCTCTTAACCACTAAACCACCTCTCCAGATTCCCATTTATTTATTTTTTTTGATACAGGGTCTCATTGCGTAGCCAGTTCTGGCTGGCCTGGAACTGGCTACTAGAGCAGGTTGACTTTGAACTCAGGAAGATCAGCCTCTGCCTCCCGGTGCTGAGATTTAAAGTGTGTACCACCATGCCTAGCAAAAATAATCTTTTTTTTTTTTAAAGGGGAAGGGGTGTTGGTGAGATGGCTAAGCAAGTTAAAGTGCTTGCCATCAAACCTGACAACCTGTGCGTCCCTAGGACCCATGCTGTAAAAGGAGAACAAGTGATTTCTATAGGTTGTCCTCTGATCTCCACAAGCACACACACATACTAAATACATTTTTTTTAAAAGTGACTTTAAAAAAAGAAAAAACATGGCTCTATTGCACCCAGCACCTGGAATCAGGAAACAGTCCCTTAATCTGGTGTGGGGAATGTTAGGTTAGGACCTCTCTGACAGGGAGGGGTGGGGGTGGGGACAAGCCTCTCATAATCAGTCAGCATCACTGGCCAAGTTTACTAATATTTACTGGGGCAGTATCTGGATTGCCACAGCCTGAGCCAAAGGGTCTGCCCACCCAGGCAGGCTACAATAGGTCATGTGTCCCCAAACTTCCGGCCAGGACACTTGCTGCTCTGTCCAGCTGTCTGCCCTGTCCAGCTGTCCAGCCCCTTGGCGCTAGAGCTGAGCTGGGTGAGGCCCTGGCTCAGTTGGGAGGAACGAGGCACCTCTTTGAAACTCCCCAAATGAGGTCACCTCATAGTGATGAGGCCAGCACGATAGGCACCCGCCCAACCAGCCTGGTGAAGCAGCCAGCCCATGAGGAAGCTGTGTGGGACGGACATGCCAGGGTGTCGGAGACTGAATGCCATCCTGGGTTGTGAGCATGTCAGGGTGTTGAGGACCTCTTCTGGTGGGCTGTGAACTCACGAAGGCCTGGGGATGGCTCTCCTGCTCTTCTGCCTTCAGGGTGTCTGAGACTTGCCTCTCTTCAAGTGCAGGTAGGTGTTTGGGTGCACAGCAGAAGCCTATATCAGCACCTGATACCACTTGTCTTAGGCTACATAGTCCCTAATCTAGGATTTACGAGTTAGGTCAGACCTGGATCCTTCTTCCCCTCAGCTACAGCCTAAGCAAAGCAAGAGGCCTGGGACAGAGGAGGATCTATGCGCCCCACCTGATTCTCTGGATTCTTTGCTGTCATCCCAGCCTCAGCCTCCCTGAGCTATCCTCTCTATCCCTGGTTCCCATTTTCTGCAGCTGCACCGTACTGGCTCACAGGTGCTAGCAACCTAGTCAGTGCTGCCACCTACAGTAACCTCCTTGCTCTGCTTAAGTCCTCAAGGCCCTGTTCAGGGGTCATCAAATATGGACCTGCGATGTAGCCCGTGCAAATGCCCGCCAGAACCAGCCAAGGCAGTCAGATGATGCTAAGGACAGAATCTCCTCTGAGCCATTCCTTAGCTAAAAGCATGAGCTTTTCCAGGTGGCCAGAGATACCATCCCTAGTGGCCTCTAAGACACATGGAAAAAGAGAGTCCAGGTGAAGACTGAAGACAGACGGCAGTGATGGGGCCACAACCTAAGGACACTGGGGTCCTCTAGGGCTGGGAGCAGAAGGAAAGACCCTCTGGTCTGCGGGGAGCAAATGTGGACCTGTGTGTGGTTAAGGCCCCATCTGAAGAGTCATGGGACCAGCAGGTCTAAGGGCAGCCCTGGTGATCTCCCCCACGGGCACGCAGATGCAGCAGCTAGCAGTGTTTTCCAGGACCGCTCTTTTCAGGACTGGGAGTTGTAGATGGAAGTGACATGAATGGGCATTTGCACTCTGGGACGTGGGCAGAGGCTCCCTGGTGTTCCTCGGATATTGGTGGGGAGTCCGCTAGAAGCACTGCCAGGGCCAGGGCCAGGCCCGAGGGCAGGTTTTCCTGGCCTCCCACACAAAAGCTGTGTGGAAGCAGTGAAACAGCGGGGAAACGGGAGTGTCAGATGACCCTGTCTCCACCTCTGTCCTGAGGTGTGCCTCGGGGAGACAGCTGGAGGGGCAGTCGGCCCGGCAGGCCACTAAGGTTTCGGCAAAGGCAGGCTGAGGGCCCACCTGCTCACCCAGGATCACCCCCTTGCCTGACTACATATGCAGAGACCCTACTGCCACCTCTACATTCTTGGCGGCCAGCTTGAGAAGCCCCGTCCTGGATCCCATCCTACACAGAATCAAGCCCCTCACCGGCCTAGGGACTGGACCCCTCCCCCACACTGCAGCAGAGCTGGGAACAGCTGGCCAGGGGGGTAGGCCTTGTTTGAGTCTCAGCATATAATAGCCACAGGAGCCACCTGCCCTCTGATCCCCACAGGAACATGGGGTCTTAGGGTGCCAGTCCAGTCAGAGCCTGAGCATGTTGAGACCCAAAGGCGTCCTCAGGCTTGCTGGGGGCACCCTGCTGAGGACAGAAGCCGCCTCGCCTCCAGTATGTACGGGACTGGGAGGGCTGGTGTAGGCAGGGCTAAGACACTGGAGTCTTGGGAAGGGAGTTAGCTGACACTGGAGTCATTGAGGCACCCACAGGGAGAGTGCGATCTGCCCCGTGCACCACATATTGGGTTGTTATGGACAACATCTGGGCTCCACCTGTGAGAGATGAGTCAGCATGTCCACATGTTGGCACAGAGGCTCCACCCAGGCACTTAAAAGTGACTTGGACTTGACAGGTATTCCTAGGCCTCATTCTTCAGTCACTGGAGACCAAGAACTGTCTCTATGTTAGCGGCCGGTGTGCCCTGGGCAGTAACTTCCCGTCGGGACTTCAAGGTCCATATTTGAAAAATAATTCCACATAGACAGGAAACCATGCCAGGTGAACCCTAGGGCCCTGGAACACCTGCCAGGCCAGTGCCAGCTGGTGGGTGGAACCAGGCCAGTCTGGGGTGGAAGACTGTTGGTTCTGCCTGCAGGGGAAGGCCTGGAAAGTCACCACTGGCTTTGAGCAAGCCTGGGCCAAGATGCTCATTCACAGTGTCTAGGTGGCTGGCAGGAAGCCCAGAGCAATGCTGGAGACTGTTCTGGTGGCCTGGCCCTACTAACACAGACCCTCTGCAGGACAAGGTCTCCAGCCAGCTGGATCTGGAGATGGCACCCAGTGGGAGATCAGGCCGGAGCCAGGACTCAATAGCCAAGCAATCTGGAGACGGGGGTAGCAGGTAGACCCAACCGGGGAAGTCAGAGCTCCTACATGCCATTCCCACTTAACCCTCACCATGAGGCATGGGATGCCAACGTCTAACTCCTCCCAGGAAGGAGCTGGGACTGCACATTTCAGTAGCTGAGGCGGACGAGCCGGGCAGCATAGCATCTTGTAACCTGCGATGGCAGTGACCGCCTGTGGCTGAATGCCATCTCACCCTTCCATGGCATAGACTCTACCATACAGATGCAGCCGCTGCCTCGGAAGCTGCCACAAGAGCAGTGAGGGTTCTGGCTCGAGGCCATGCAGGAGGAAGCTAGAACGCACAGCCCTTGCCCAGAGGCTGCTTAGCTGCCTCATTTGGAATACTTCAATGACAGCCAGGTGCCTGGGGTACGGCAGCCCGAAGCCTAGGAGCAAATCTGGCTGCTGCCCCAAGTCTACTAGGTGGGCTAGTGAGGACAAGTTCCTTGGGGCCTCTGAGCACCTAACAGTAGCTGGTCAGGAATTTAGGCTCCATACTCATGAGGGGCCACCTCCCCCACCCGGTGACCCCAAAGGGCAAGCATGGAACCTCTGAGAACAGGCAGCCCTGCTCCATGAGCCAGTCCCAAACAGGGGGGTCCTTGAACACTTCATGCTCAGAAAGGAAACCTACCTCTATTCTGGGCCACTCGCCTCCACAGCTGCTCTCCTGATGTGTCTGTCCTCTACACCAAGGGTGGCACGGTCATGGCTCATCTGAGAATTCTGCCACAACACTGGGCACCAGTGTACTGCTGGCCTGTTCGACTCGCCTCACCCATTTGGGTGCAAACACCCTGTTGTGAATCGCTACACTGCTAGTGGTCCTTGCCGACTCTCCCTCACTGAGGCCTATTGCCCACAGGTGGTAAATTAGGAGCCAGAGGCAAGGCCAGCTCAGAAAGCAAGCCTTTCGTGCAAATGATGCCAGCTGGGTTGTCAGGCTAATGTGCCTCAAAACTACCCAAGCACATAATCTTGTGCAGTTACCTGATCTTTTAATAATGTGTGAAATGCATGTTTATAAATGAACTTAACTGGCTCAGATGGAGAGAATCTTTAAGTGGCCATTGCTCAGTGACTCCCAGACACGCTGGGCTGGCAGTAGGGGGCAGCACGCAGGGCTGTCACCACAGATGGGTCAGGATTTCCCGGGGGGACCACCACAGGATGAAGGGTGCATCACTGTCAAAGCCTGATTTCTCCTGCCACCGTGTCCTGTAGCTCTCAAGTGGCAAGGGACAGGGCAGATATGTTGGCAGTCTAGGGACACGACTTGTGGGCAAGAGTAAGCTACTTCTGTACCTAACTTTGAGCCTGCAAAGCAGGCATTCCAGGGATGAGCTCTTCCCCCATAAGGCTCAGTCAGAAACATCCACAAGCCTGACCTTCCAGCACTCTGGGAGGCTAAGGAAGTAGGGGTGCTTCAGGTTGGAGGAAAGCCAGGCCTATTGTAACATCTCATAGCCATTCCTCCCCCACCAAACCTAATAAAAAATTAAAAAAAAAAAAAAAAAAAAAGAAGAAAGCACTAATTCCTTGTGAGGTGTACATCTTTCCTGGATCCCGATCCACAAAGACACAGGCCCAGATCCAGAGGTGTTTTCATTTCTTATTGTACGAGTGTGTGCTTGCACATAGATCTGTGCACTATTCGCATACAGTGGCCACAGAGGCCAGAAGAGGGTACCAGGTCCCCTAGAAATTACAGATGGTTGTTAGCCATCATGTGTGTTCTGTGAATTGAACTCTGTCTGGAAGAGAAGCCAGTGCTCTTAACTGCCATCCATCATTATTCCGTCCCCCCCACCCCAACCATTTCCTAAGGTCTTTCCACAGTAGCAAAATATTTCCAGGGCCCCACAGTCAAACAGTTCTTTTCTAGGAATGAGCTTTCACAGACTCATCCAAGTGTGAAAGTCTTTGATCCAGCCACTCCAGAGTTCAGTCCAGCAGAGTGTGGCCAGCTGTGGGCTGTCAAGAAAAACAGTGCTCATTTTGTGTTTCACAACTTTAATAGAATATTCTAACTATTCTGTACAAATTGAAAACACCGTATTCAGTTACAAATGTGTTATTGGGTAAGGCTGAGCACACTCTACATGGCTGGTCACTGTGGACATGCCTGTCCCGGCTACCAGAGACCCCCAACCACACACTCGGATAACCCACACACACCAACCACAAACTGGTCACCAAACCCAGGTGTAGGCCTGGTATGCACAGTACAAGCTGAAGCTGTGCTGTACAGGCCGGAGATTCCCTGCACCCTGGCTACAGCCTGGCACCCTCCAGTGGGACAGTAACAGGTAGTCTGCATGGCACAGAACAGTTGGTGGCAGGAAGCAGCAGGGCTTCCTCCACAGGCCTCACTCCACTTGTCACATCCTTCTGATCAAGTCAGCAACGTGGTCTCATAAGTGGGAGGACAGTAAAGTTCAAAGCCCCTCCCCCCCCCAAGCATGAGTGAATAAATAAGTACAAGGATGAACCCGACAGCTCTGGCCTCAGAGGTGTGTGCCACAACCCACCCACCCCTAAAACCAAAACGAAGAAAACAAAATGCTCTAAGGCGAGCACAGCCTCCTCTACAGTGCTTGGGAGATGGCTAGGTACAGCAGCTGGAGCAGCTTCCCACACAATTCAGCGGCTGGAAAACCATGGGACCTCTTCAGTAGGGGAGGGCTATGTGCACAGAATCACTAGGGTCTGCCAATCCCAGGCACAACCCCAGCCCAGCCCAGGCCACATGGTCTTCAGGGACCAAGGCTACAGGTGCTACAACTAAATCTCCTATTCTGAACTGCAGCCCAGTCTCCACTGTACAAGTTAAGCAAAGTAAGAAGGGAAGGGGGAAGAGGGAACATGCACTTGGAAATGGTTAGATGTCACAGCACTGTCAACAAAATTCTGCTTCGGCAGGGACTGAGGCCCCTGCCTGCGGCCTGGGGTCCTGACAGCCGTCCACAAGGCAGCCCCACAGGGTCGCTGCTTCTCACTGCTGCTTGCACTCCGCTGGTTGGCTGGGTTCTTTCTGCAAGGAGAATACAGGATTTGAAGAGAATAAAATCAGTACCACTATCAAGCCTCCCCATCCCACAAGAACCAAGATTCAGTAAGTTCATTCCTTCTTAGCAAAAAGATGGCTCCCACAAACAGACTGTGGTCCAGGAGTTTGCTTTTCTGTTCTAATGTAAAGTCTAACTCAGAATGTGCTAGGCAGAAATCTGCTGGGGCCACAGAAAGGAACTAGCCACATGAGAGGCTTTGCTGCTAGTACAGATCATACCTGCCTCTGCCAGCAACCTCCTCTCTCTCAGGGGCAGCTCTGTCCTGGGTATTTATGCAGGGAAGGCTGTCCTTCCCAGCAGGCCGGTTTTCTCCACTAACACTGGAACAGATTCAGTCCCAGTGGCTCATGGTATAGGAGCAAATGGGCAGAGGCCAGCTCCTGTGAAGAGCCATGTCTAGATCACACCTGTCTGAGGAGCAAGGTGACTTCAATCTAACTGAACAGACAAATCTGGTGCCTTTAAAACACATTCAGGATCTGGGAGCTTTGTATGGAGGCCAATGAAAGCCTGAGAACAGACAAGGATCTCACTGCTACCTCAGAGCTAAGACATGTACTCTATTCATCTGCTACCCAGGATCCCTGCGAGCTACAACTAAATATCTCTGTAGCTGTAGCACATGGTGGTATAACCTGTAATTCCAGGCTAAGGCTGGGAAAAGCAGGTCCAAGGCTAGTCTGACCCACACAAGTGAGACTCCCCATGTCTCCGTAAGTAACAAGAACTGGTGATGCAGCCCAGCAATGGAGTACTTGCTTGGCTTGCCCAAGGCCCTGGGCTTCTCCTCAGCACCACATCAAAAACCAGTTATTTTTAGACACTTTTTTTGTTTGAGACAGGGTCTCATTATGTAATCCTGACTGTTCTGGACCTCACTATATAGACCAGGGTGGCCTTGAACTCAGAGATCTGCCTGCCCCCGCCTCTCAAGTGCTAGGATTAAAGGTATACTCTTATTATGTGCACACGTGTTTTGGCAACATGTATGTTTGCACACCATGTGCGTTCCTAACATCAACAGAGGTCAGAAGAGAAGGTTGCTTGGAACTAGTTATAGACAGTTGTAAGCTGCCAAATGGGTGCTGAGAACTAAAACTTTCTAAGAGCAGCCTGTGCTCTTAAGCTGAACCTATCTCTCCAAATAAAATAAAGTAAATTTATTAAAAGGTGATTATGGCTGGGCATGGTTATGCTGGCCTTTAATCCCAGCCCTCAGGAGGCAGAGGCAGGTGGATTTCGAGGTCAGCCTAGTCTACAAATCGAGTTCTACATTGTCCAAGACCCCCTGGCTGTCCAAGACAGCCAGGGCTTTTTACAGAGAAATCCTAACTCAAAACAAAAAAGTAATTCTGACTGGCTATGGGGAATTAAGAAAAGCCTGTATTACATGAACATGTGGGATAACACCAGAAGTACCTTGAGACATCACACTTCAGAGGCAAAAATATACATACAGTGCCAAGGCACAAAAGGGAACTTGGCTTGGTCTGACCTCTACTTTTCTTCAATTAAACAATGTTATTTATGTGTGTGTTATGTCTGTGTGAGAATAGGCATCAAGATCCCCTATAACTGGAATTACAGATGGTTGTGAGCTACTATGTGGGTGCTGAGACCTGAACCCAGGTCCTCTGCAAAAGTAGCCAGTGCTCTTAACCACAGAGCCATCTCTCCAGCCTTGGAACTTTAATTGTAGTAAGAAGAACACAGGGATATACTGAGCCTTCCAGTTTGGGGCTCCCATCCTACTTGAGTCTCAGGGGCCTTATAAGTAAACAAGGAACCCAAGCCCAGAGATGCTGAACTATTCTCAGTTGTCAATTTGACCAAATCTGGAATTAACTCAAACCCAAGCTGCTGGGCACTCCTGTGGGAGAGTTTTTTTGATTAGATCGTTTGAGGTGGGAAGACCCACCTTAAACCTGGACCACACCTCCTGCTGGCAACTTATGTAAACGATATGGGAGGAGGTTTTTGCTCTTTGGTGGCTTGCCCTCACTCTCTGGCAAGTCCATTCCTTCACTTAGCACTAGAGGCTACTTCTTTGGGATTCCAACGTATACACAAGACCAGCTGAGACATCCAGCCTTGTAGACTGAACAAGGATCAGATGTATGAACTTTCTGCTGGGAGATAGTCATTGCTAGAATAGTTGAATCAGACTGTAAGCCACTAATAAATCCCATTTATAATGGAGAGATTCATTCTATCAGTTGTTTCGCTAGAGAAGCCCAAAACAGATGCCAATCAAGCAAGAGCTGTCAGAAGACAGCCAAGGCTAGATCTAGAGGTAGTCAACACAAGTGGCTAAGGTCACTAACCCACTGACCTAGAGAGCATCAGAGAGGTGGCATGTCCCAAGCAAGTACAGCAGGGACAGGAAAGAGCAAGGCAAGCGATATACACGAGGGAAGAAGTGTGCGCTCTAGGGGTTGGGGTACAACTGGGGTCTACCCCAAGCATAGAGGGAAATAAAAAAGGCATTGCAGGTGGAAAACAGGTAGGCAAGAAGTAGGTACCTCCCAACCACTGCCTCAGAATACAGGCATCCTGCATTTTTTTGTTACTTAAATGAAGTGGCATTTTGGCCACAAGAATATAACATTTTTGTCTTCAATAAAACCAAAACTGAGAATGTAAAATCCAAAACATAGAGCACAGTAACTTAGGGAATGAAGCTGCCGAGAAGCACAATCTATACTATGGTGACAGAAGAGGCCATCAGCAAGGCAGAATGGTAAGGCAGATTTACACGGGGATATCACAGCTCCAGACCCCAACCCTATCAGGCGCTCCTGATGGGGTAAGAAGTTCTTGAAGGGGATTTTGCAAATGGGACACTTACTGGCTTTGTCCTATGATGTCAGAAACTGAACTGTAACTGCACTGTACCATCTGCTCCATCACAAATCATAATGACAATTTGGCCACTCAATACTAGCACTTAAGATGCACAAGTTGGCCAAAACCTTGCCCATGACAGGACTAATATAAGGTGGGGTTGTCCAAAGAACAGTGGGCCTGAGAAAAGTGGAGCTGAGGCCACTTACACTCCACCCTCAGCTGTTCTAGAGAGCAAGGTCCACGCCAAAGCTACCTGCAGGTGAACACCTCCCATGGGATCCTTTAACACTGACAGTCAACTGCACCTAACTGCTAGAGTGAAAAAGGCCCCAGAATGAGCCCACTAAAAGACAACAGGCCAAAGCTTTGTAGGACTCTGCTGTCATTCTGGACAGTTCCTTATAAACTGTTATCTGCATTAAAAAAAAAAAGGCAGGGTCCTACCCATGGGTTGGGACTGAGTTACTTGTGGTATCTCCCACTCTTCCTGGCCCTTTGCTCCTTCCCCTACAGCATTCAGTATATGCAAACGCTTTGAGCAGCCCACAGGAAAGGCCTTGCCACTGGCAAGGGCCTCCCCTTGCTGCTAGTTGCCTACAAGGAAAACAAGGTGCCCTACACCATGTCCTCGACTGGCTTGTCCTCCTCCAAACCAATCTGAGGTGGGACTTTATATTGCCCACACTAACAGGGACACCAGCCCACCTGACCTGATCTTTTTGTTCACTCAACTGGTCTGCACAATGCCTACTACAGTATATAAACCCTCAAAAGACACTGAGACAAACCCAGAGTGACTATAGTCACAGTGTGTCTGAGCCTGTTGCAGTGTAGCCAACAGGTACCTCTCTATCAGGGCTGTGTGTCCAGATTAGCTCCTATGGCCATCTGTCAGCTGCTGACCCCCCCAAAGCGTCATGTTCTGACTGTCATCAGTGACAATGCTCCCAAAGTACAGCTCATTGCCCAGTTAGCAAAACACACCAGGCCCTGAAAACAGGAGCTAAGCCTTACTGTTCTGGTTTTAGAAATGCATTAGCTATACAATAGGAGCCCTATACAAGCGGCGCTCACAAGGCCCAGAGGCAGCCCTAGCTCCTACACAATGTGGTGGACCACACCTTTCTGTGTCCCAGAAGTCAAAGCAATGCAATGAATCAAGTACAGACAGCATTTGGAAGTTAGGTATGAACAGATTCCACCTTACCTAGAAACGCATGAATGATTAACACAAAAATTACACCTAAATGGGGAAAAAAATTGAAAGGAACTGTCAGCATGAAAGAAAATGAAATGTACAAAATTATACAGGTGGCAGCAGCCACATTCTCATGATACAAAAGGCTTCCAGTAGGGGTAAGAGCAGGGTCAGCACAGCAGAGCTGTATTCCTTCCCAAGGTCAGAACCTCATTCCCACTTACAACAAACAACTCCCAGTCAACACTCTGTGCACTTTTTGTGTGCAGATTCCAATTACTCTTCACTTTGGAGGATGCACATAAAGCCACAGAACTATGACATCTTGACCCAAGGACAGCAGGAGCACCCTCTGGACTGCCTGCAAGAGCAGCTCTCCACCGTACCACATTGCCTACACTACTTCTGCAGCATTAGACAATGCAAAAGACCAGGTGTCTGCAGGGCTTTTTACTAATCATGTGATAAGATGGGTGAGACGCTTTCTTCAAAAACAGGGACATGAGAGAAGACAGAAGGCTCTACAGGGTGACAAAGGGAAAACATCAGGAAAAAGAAATAGGAGGAGAGGGATGCAATGGAGGCTAAGTGAGACAAGCACAGCACAGAGGCCAAAGTGCACCAAGTTGGAATGTGCACAAAACAAGCTGCCCTGGTCCTTGCCAACTGCACTCTGACCATGTGTCCATTCAGTGCTCACAGGGCATGAACAGCCAATACTCCAAGGCTCACCATGTAGTACAGTCTCTGTGACCCAAGAGTGACCCTTAGAGGAGAGTGGCATTTGTGACTGTGGCAGCAGTCCACCTCCCGTTTTTCCCTCCAGGAACTTGCCAGGGTGTGCATGCATTCCCAGCAGCACAACAGCCACAGCACGATGTCACTGCCAATAGCAGCTTTTAGCACACACTCCACACAGGGAAAACAAGGACAACAGATAGACACCAGCCAGGCAGAGACGCAGAGCACAGGAACACCAGGCAGGGATGCACTCCAAGAGACCCCACATACTGTCAAAAACAGGGCAGTACAGCTCTGCTAGAGCAGCTCAGGGCATCCTGTCACCGGGTGCCACAGCACCTAACAAGTCTCCTGAGGCCAGAGAAAAACCCAAACTTACACATAAAATAGGTAGAGTAGGGGGTCTTTTTTTAGCTAGTCTTCCTCAATCGTGTTCTCTCACTCACAATGCATATTTGCATGTATATACAAAGCCTAGGACACTTCTGAATCTTCTCAGCAAGTATGAATGGGAAATTCTGACCACAATCTAATGTTCTTTATTACCGCTCACAACCCAAACCAGGCCCTCTGCAGATGCACATGGGTGCTTTCTGTTACAGCATTCCTCTACGAGTTGAAGGTCATGCATGCTCAAGTTTACAGAGTGATCTAGTTGAATCTTTCACCTAATGCTCTAAGTACATGAGTTGCCTTTCCTCAACTATGGATTCTTCTGACATGTGTTATTCTTAGCATCACTGTTTCAAAGTGGAGAACAGCTTCAAAAGCCCCACTGTGGAGTACTGGTAGGCTCAGGAAGCCTCCAAATAACTAACCTTGGGGTTAACATCAGCATCATCCTCATCTTCTCCCTCCTCGTCACCTTCCAATTCCTGTATTAAAAGGAGACAGAAGTAAAGGGTGATGACTAGAGTTGTGGCAAAGGGTAACACCGCAACATGTAGAAAGTGATATACAGCTTACTCGGTACAACACAAGTTCATTCTTACAGACAGAACCAGGACTAAAGACTCACTGCTTAGGAGCACAAAGAGCCCTTGCAGGGGACCAAATTCAGTTCCTAGCACCTATGCCAGGCAGCTCACAACTACTGCATAAGTCTACTTCAGATCTAATACTATCTTCTGCATGACACAGGAACCAGCACACACACATGCAGACAAACGTGCATAAATTTTAAAATCTTTAAATCTTAAAAAAATTTATCTTTCAATTACTCTGGTTTTTTTGTTTTGTTTTGTTTTCATAGAGAATTCTGAAACACTTTGGAAAAATCAGACACTCCTTATTAAACTGTTACTAAGATAAATTTTTATAAGCAAAATCTATGGTCACCAAAAGGGTCAAAATAGTATGAGGGTCAAAATCTATGGGCACCAGAAACAAATGGTTCAAAATGGCAACTGAAACCAAAGCAAGGCCCTATTTTTTAACTTCCTAACTTCAAATAAAGAAGTCAAAGCCATACAAGGTGGGGTAACAATACTGCCTGATTTCTTCCTTACCTCCTCTTCGCCCTCCTCGCCTTCTTCAAACTGCAGGGGAAACAGAAAAACAACTTAAATTTCTAGGACAATGATGTAGCCCAAATGCCAAGCTGATAAGAACCCTGCTAGGCTAACGATAGCATGGAACTTGGTGCTGCTAGAGCACAGCTGGCTCCATCCAGGTGTCCGAGAGGCTCATGCTGTTGTAGCGGGCACAGAGCAACACTGCTGTCTGAGGCTTCTCACAACTGAAAGCTGATCAAAATCAGAGTTAAGGAAGGGGATGGGTAACAAAGACTTGCCCGTGGACATGCTGGATTAGATCCCTATCTTCAGACTAAAACAGGGGCCAAGTGAGGCCATTTGGGAAGAGACTCTCAATTAAGAATGCCCATAAGCAAGCCAGTGGTACACTTTTTTGATTAATGATTGAAGTAGGAAGGCCCTGCTTATTGTATGTGGTGCCAACCCTGGGCTGGTGGCTGTGTGTGTCACAAGAAGCACAAGGCTGAGCAAGTCAGCATCATTTCCTGCCTCCAGGTTCCTAACCTTACTTCCCTGGATAACAGACCACAAGCTGTATGATCAAACAAACCCTTTCCTCCCCAATTCGTGTTTAATGATTTTTTTTTTAAGCACAGCAACAAATACCCACCTAAGACTAATGCTAAACTAAGTTAATCAGCTGTTTAACTGCATACAGAAATTTTTGCATTTCATGGAGGGAGGGAGGAAAGGGGAGGTTGGGTCCTGTGGGGGATGACACACAACATGGACACGAGAGAGGAGCTTTTATTAGGTCTCTTTTTTAAATATTTATTTTACAACACTTATAAAATCTTGGTGTTTAGTCAAAACTACTGTCAAAGCACAACAAGGGCCTTGTGTCTAGCACATTGCTAGTCAGACAAATTCAAGTTCCAAAGAGCCAGTTCCTAAAGGCTGGTTACTCTAGTACCAGGGGCTACTGAATGGGCATATGGGAGAAGGCAGCTAATTTGTCATTTATAAACTTGAGACCATTCGCATATTCCTTTGAGAAAATATGAAAATGCAACTCCAAAAAACCAGAACTTACTGTCCTCCTGGCATCACAAAACAGTGAGGCAGGACCTAGCAGTGCCTTTCTCCCATCACATCCAAGGAGGTTTCTAAAAGGGAGGCCTTTTATTTTTAAGATGAGGGCTTCCCTACATAGCCCAAACTAGCCTTAAAACACTTATTCCATCCCAAGCCCCTGAGTGCCAGGATGATAAATGATAGATGTACGGATCCAAGAGAGAAGTTACATCTGGACTAGTCCAGCATCCAAGTCTTAAGATTCAAGTACAATGTTTCTTTCCTTGGGAGCCTATCTTTAGAAAAAGTCCTCTGGTGAGGTCAAAGGGCTCTGCCCCAAGTGCACTCCCACATGCATGGAGTACACAGGAGGAAGGGCCAGCTGCTTCCCTCTCCAACAATTCTCTATTCTTCGGGTGTCCGGTCATTTCTCACATTTCCTCTAAATGCCTACTGAGTAAGGATGCTGCAGCTACCTCCTCAGTAATGGGGGCAGAAGGGACTACGCAGACCTTCACCTGCTACCTTTAAAGTATATGCTCAGTGTCACATACTCTAGGACCAAACAAGCAAATCCACAAAGACCACAGGTACATGCAGTCTCACATTGCCAGCTCAAGCTTTTCAGACCCTGTGTGTTGAGTATGAAGACCACTGAACTGGGGGAAAGCTTTCCAATGACTTTTTAGCTAACTTCAACCTCAGTTCCATGGTTAGCCTTGATGCTACTATTACCTTGAGAATGGTGCCCTAGAATTACTGTGTAACTAGCCTGTCTTAAAACCCATGCACTATAGGAAACCACCAATGGTAAGCAGTATCCACAACCATCTCCGCCCAAGAAACAAGCAAGGCCTTGAAGCTACACCCACCAGGAGAAGTGTGAGAAGCAGGCCACTGGACCTGCCCGATCTCCTACTTTCACCTACAGCTCCAGAATCGTGAGCTCTTCAAACAGAGAACAACTTGACCTCTACTGACTGTGATAACTTGGAGCAACCCTAGCCTTAGCTACCACGAGGACCTGCACACCAGGTCACATTAGTATGGGCTACTAATACCTGGAGCACAATTCATAGGGCAGGAGCCTCTGCTGCGGGGCTCTACTCTGACACTGGCTAATATGAAGCAAATGCCAGTAACTATCTGCTGTGGCCCAACCTCCCCAAGGAAGGGCTTCTTTCATAATGGACTTTGCTCAAGTTCTCAGGCTTTCCACAGAACAGTTGAGCCCTCAGGTCTTAAGAAGACAAGGCTAAATGAGGCAGCATCTTGGCTTCCCAGGTGACAGGACTGACAGCCTCATGGACACCTCCTCCTCTTAGCCTAACACAAAAGAGCTGTAGGACTCTGGATCTGGATAATGAGGCAATACACAGCTCAGAGCTTTCTAGGCCACAGCGCAGAGTCTCTGAGCACCACAGGAGTAAGCACCCAGGTGACCACCCCCATGCCCCACATACATTGTCATCATCCTCTATGGCCTCCCCAGTGAAGTAGAGGACAGCCCGTGGCACGATGCGCTCACGGAAAAAATGCCCAATTTCAAAGTCAGAGGCTAAGGTGAACTCGGAATCTTCATCCTGAGGGAAAATCAATAGTTAACTCATTTCAGTGGGGTAAAGACATGCTTAGTACCTCCCTCAACCCTTACTTCTGAATCATCTGCACTGCTGGGTAACAGTCACCACATTCAAAGCCATTTAAAGCTACCTTAAAGCTAATGTTCAAAGTATAAGAGGAAATGACATGAAAACAAAACTAGAGAAGATAGGCTGCAGCTCTGCCACTTGTCCTATGTTTCAGAGCCAGGACTTTGGGGTCTCTAGAGGACTAAAAGGCAGGCATGAAAAAAACAAACATTTCTCCCCAGGCCCAAACTATAACAACTTCACTTTAACTACAGAAACTAAAAGAGCAAGAAAGGAATGGATCAGAAAAAGCAGTGCCTATCAGGAAATACTTGATAGAAAACTAGGGCTTTTGACAACACATCTTACCAGTGATTCTCCATCTCCAGAGGCTAGAAGAAAAGACAACACATTTACATTACAATGACAACCAACATTTTATCATTCACAATGAAGGGGACTCAGCTGGCAAGACATCTCCATCAGACCCCAAGGAGGCACTATGTAAACATTTTCATAAGTTCCATCTATTAACATTACGTCAGCTAGGGAAGGCTGTGGGCAAAAACACCTGAGAGTTTGAAGGATGAGCAGGAGGTAGGTGAATCAGCTGCCTTAGTCAATGAACTGGTACCATGTAGAGACTGACCCTACACATTGTACAATGCTGAATGGTGCATGCTTATCTGCAATGGAGGCACGAGAAGAGCGGGTGCAGCTTCTCACCCAAGGTTGATGAGGGTCTACACATAAGACTATCAGAGTGATGCTGACATTCACCAGGCCAAAGAGAAGTGGGGTTCTTACCACACTCCATGAAGCCAAGCAACCATCACCTGACAGATGATTTGGACCTTTGACAGCAAAGTGCTGTAGTTAATCTAATCCTCTCTGCTTAACCAGCATTTCTCACAGGACTCATGTCACTTGTCCCAGGCTAGCAACATTCACTGGTGCAAAGACACAGTGTTGGTTGTATGAGAGCTACCCACAAGAGACTGTTGCCATGTAGGCAAGGTACATACAGGGTCTGAGGGCTGAACCCCTATTTCCCCAATGACAAGCACCCCAGCATGTACCTTTTAGACCAATTCTGTAGGCTGAAGGTCAGTGAGGACTATACTATGTAGTGTCTCCTTCATCGCTAACTCACCCCCTAACACTATCCTTTTCTGTTCACAGAACTCATCATTTTATACTGTTATGGGCTGCCTGGCTAACATTGTAGCTACTTCCTTATTTTCTCCTCTTCAATTTCCTGGAAGCACTGTTTACAGTCTATATTAACTTCCCAGTAAAATGTGGGCTGGAAACTGAATAAGCTAATTTCAGAGTGTGTCACTGTCACACATCACCCCTAAAATCATGTCTGTTTATCAATTAATTCCACTTTCACTCTGTTGCCATAAGAACAGTTTTAGCGAAGTAAGCATGGTGGCACACACCTTTAGTCCCAGCACCTGGGAGGCAGAGGTAAGCAGATCTCTGAGTTCAAGGCCAGCCTGGTCTACAGAGTGAGTTCGAGGACAGCCACGGCTACCCAGAGAAACCCTGCCTCAAAAAAACCCGAATGAATGAATGGTTTTAGAAAACTTTCCTGAGAAAGTTTATCATTCTTTTTCAAGACAGGGTGTCCTATGTAGCTCTAGCTGTTCTGGAATCACTTCGTAGGCATCAAGCTTGCCTTGAACTCGGAGATCCACCTGTCTCTGCCTCCCAAATGTTGAAATTAAAGGCATACACACTATGCTCAGAGAAGCTGACTCTTGAAGGCAAGGAGCTGAGCTCCACATAGCCAGCCTGGTCCAACAAGTCAGTGTGTGCTCAAAAGGAATTTCCTTACTCAGGAAACTTGAGCACTAAGCATATGGGTGTTCTTATTTACCAAACTAACATACTTTGTATTTTATGGCTTCAAAGTTGAAGTCATAGAAAATGGCCATTACAACAATAACATCCAAATGTCCCATGAGGGAAAGTATGGTGGTCCCAGACCAGCAAGCTCTGGGACAAAGCAAAGCAAAGTGCCCAGATCCATGAAGAGACCGGCCTGAGGCTCCCCACCCCCAACAACTCTACACTGGAAAACCTTGGCCGCAGAGATGGACATTTATGCCCAATGATGGTCCCTTCATGGAAAATAACAAGAAAATGCTGTCACCTCATACCCATGCTCTAACACCGAGAAAGGGTCTGGGCAAACATCTTCTACTGACAACAGAGTTACTGTGGGACTACCAAGATAGGACTCCCCAAACAGACTGCAGTCATTACTACTAGGCTCAAGGTCCCATCATTATCGTACAGCTCAGAAAACTAACAAAAAGCTTCAATATTATGGTTTTGCTTCAAGCCTTTAAAAAATTGTAAATCTACCTTCTTGTGTTTATTACATAGAAATTCCAAATAAACCCCTATAGTCTGTCAAATCATGCAAAACTAGGAAAAACTGAATTTGTAAGAAAAAAAAGTTAGACAGGTAACTCAGAAACTACAACTGTTACTAGCTTGAACTAGGAAGGGTCCTAGAGAGCCTGGACCACCTCTTGCCTAGGAAGCTGGCCTAGAAAATGTCCACATGTCCAGAAAAGTGATCATCCTCTCCTGAGAGCTAAGCAAACATGAGGGTATGAAGCGACTTCAAACAACACACAGAGCTGCTCCTGCCCACCTTTCAGGGGGCTGAAGAAGTTGAAGAAAGACTCATTGGGCACTTGCTTGGTGATGGTTCGCACGGTGCCCCGGCCCTTGTGTTTCTGCTTTTTCTTGATGGTTTTGACTGTGACATTTTTTCCTTTCTTCCAGTCTATTGTACACCTGCAAAGGCAAGGCATCTATTACAGGCACTTGTCCCAAGAGAAATCCCACTACTATCCCAGGAAGGAAGCCACAGCTCTATGACACTTCTGACACCACTATTCTGCAAACAAAGAAAAAGAACCCCAAAGCCATCTGTATGGCTGCTTACAAGACTAGCTTGGTCTCATCATCCTTGGGTAACCAATGCTCAAAACATTACAGCTCTGAAATGACAACAGCATTCTCCCACAATAGTCCATAAAGATTCTGAAAAGTATTCTGTGTAAGACCCTGTCAAATCCACATAATGTTCAAGAACTCACTACCTATTGCCTCTGAGCACACCCAGGGTTATCACTCACATATTCCAACTCAGAAATCAACTCATGAACAGGATAGCAGGGGCTGCTGTCTCACAGCTCTGGTGGCAGCTGAATGATGTCTGCTCAGGAACTCAGAGAAAAGCCAAACCCTCTCCCACATGACATATTGGCCCCAGAAAAAGATCTCCCTTAACCCTAAGCCCTAAATACTCCAAGCCTTTGAATCAAGTAGAATTTTAGTGAAGCCCCAAATCACTTAGTGACATTAGCAACACTGAGCTTGTGTTAAGTGTTTTACTTCAACAGTCAGTTTCCTAAACATACACACACTCACAGGAGTCAACTTTATCTTTGAATGGTCTAGAGACTAACACTGACATCAGGTGGCAAATGCCAAGTTCCAAAGCTGTCAATGGGTTGTGATCTACACGAACTTCACCATTCAATAAATACTTCTGCTCCTAAGAGTCTGGGGCTTTGCTGGGCATGATGGTGGCACAGCCTTTAATCCCAGCATTCGGGAGGCAGAGGCAGGTGGATCTCTAAGTTCAGCCTAGTCTACAAAGCAAGAAAGTTTTAGGCAAGCCAGAGCCTGTCTCAAAAACAAACCAAAAACACTCAGGGTAGGCTAGAGAAATGGCTCAAAAGACCAGTATTTGCTTCCTAGCACCCACATGGTGACTCACAACCATCTTTAACTCTAATTTCAGAGCATCTGATGCCCTTATTCATCCTCTGTGGGCATACGCATGGTACAGATACACATGCAGACACAACAACCATATACATTAAGTAAAAATAAAAAGTAAATCTTAAAAAAAAAAAAAAAAAGACATGGGGCTGAGGACACAAGCCAGTAGCAGAGTACCTGGTCTTGTGTGTAAAAGTCCTGGGTTCAATTTCCACTGCCAAAAAACTAAACCCTTCAAATTCATGGTGTCTTGAAAATTGAACACCTGGCCCCATTCAAACAGAAAGTGAGCACAGGCTTATGAGTATATCTGAACCTCAAGATACGACACATCTTTTTTAGCTTTGGCAATGTCCACATTATAGCTTCCCAACTACAAGCTACTGCATATAATCTCTGCAGGGGTTTTAAGTGATTCCAGACTTTTAAGTATATTTTGTAAAAAAGTTATTGCTGGTCGGTGGTGGCACATGCCTTTGATCCCGGCACTCAGGAGGCAGAGGATCTCTGGTCAAGGCCAGCCTGTTCTACAGAGTAAATTCTATGATAGCCAGGCCTACACAGAGAAACCATGTCTAAAAACAAAGAAACAAAAAACTAAACAAGCAAAAAATTATTTCTGTAGATCTGTATGTAAGCACAAATGTGTGTTGGGGGAGACGACACAGGCCAGATGCCAGGCAGAAGAGGTGTCTTCCCCATCACTTTTCACCTATTCCTTTGAAGCAGGGTCTTCCTAAACCCAGGGCTTGAGTTGTCTTACTAGGCGGGAAGCCTACAAGTCCCAGTAATCTTTCTGCATCCTCAAAGCTGGGGCTACAGACATAAGAAGGATGCCTGGCTTATTATATAAATGCTAGGGTCTGAACTCTGATCCTCATGATTACACAGCCATCTCTCTAGCCCCTAAGGCTTTTTTTAAAACATCATTTCTATTTTCTATCTTCTTTGTTGTACACAGATCTTGCTACACAGCCTAGACTGGCCTGGAACTCATGTACCCCTACACCTGACTCTTTTCATTTTAAAATTCAAAACCATTATTGCTTTTATTTCAGAAAGACATGTCCTTACCCATCACAGTCCACAATTTCAGGACCTTCAAATGAAAACGGGTCGGCCTTGTCTGGCTCTGATTTCATCTTGTATGTTTTCGTCAGGACAGGATTGGTGAAGTAGTCGTTGGGTTCAAAGTGAAACTCTAGCACAAAAGACTGAAGCAAAGATACAGAGTAAGAACTACCTAACATCTGCAAAAGGCTTAGGGGAACATCTGACAACACCTCTCATGGGCTGTAGCTCCTCCTACTAAAATCAACCCTGGCAGCTCCACCCTGCTCCACTTCTTCTCTGTATGAAATCTGGATTAGACTACGTCTTAAAGTAAAAACAGGATCCTTCAGAGAAGGTAGATAGAGACGACAGAGTCAACTGTTCCCTTGAAGCTGCACAGTACTTAAGAGAGCACACAGGGAGACAATACTTGCAGAAAAATAGGTACATCAAGTCCAGGATGGCAGTAAGGAAAAAAACAAAAAACAAAAAACACATTCAGACAATTCACAAACATAAAAAAACAAACAACAGGCAAAATAGGAAATGGTGCACACCTTTAATTCTAATATTTGAGAGCAGAGGCAGGCAGATCTTTGAGTTCAAGGATAGCCAAGATAGCCAGAGCTACACAGAGAAACCCTGTCTCAAAAAGCAGAAATAACAACAAAACGAGCAAGATGTGCTTTTTCTGGAGCAAAATGTACCTAAAAAAGCCAAACAACAAACTATGTAGGACTGACCAATACTTTGGGCCTATTCATGTACCAAAAAAAATTAATGTGCTTGATTTTGGGAATTCATCCCGTCAGCGGAATTAGTGTGACGCATGCATTCACCCTGAACTTACTCATAAAGAAAAACAGACGCGCCTCCTCGACCCACAAAGAGAATAAGAGTCAATGGGTTCAAGAACGCCCACTAGAGAACAAACACATATATGTTCCCAGATGGGAAGGACCATGTGAAATGCCCACAGACACTCATGAAGTGAAGAGCTCCTCTTGCTTTTTTCACTGTGCTCGCTCTACCTAGAATTCAAATGGGAAGCAGCCACCAGAAGGAAGGATCTGTGGATGCTTTCTACATATAAGAATCTAAGATTATTTCTGTTACCAGATTTTTTTTTTTGGGGGGGGGGGTGGTGGAGGCAGTCTACTCTAGCCTAGCTGATCTCATTCTCATACCAATCCTCTTGCCTCAGCAGGAAGTAAGGGCCCTACTAACATGTAGATAAGACAAAATTGACTGACAATGGAAATAAACAGGCCTCAGAAATCAAACAGGCTTCTAATAAGACAGGAAAAAAAAAAAATCTTATCCAGCTTAAGAGTAGGTGGGTTCATGCTTTTATATTCTCAACACCTGGAAGGCTAAGACAGGGGGACTGCCATGATTTTTAGGCCTGCCTGAGATGGTGTCAAAGAAACAAACAAACAAACAAATAGCCAGCCAATGTAGCACAAGCCTGTAATCCCAGAACATGGGCAGGAGAGGCAAGAGTGGGCCACAAAAGACAGCTTAGTATATAAGCTTAGTATATATTCTTGGTTAGCCCAGGCTACACAGCAAGACTATCTTATAATAATAAAATAATTCATGTAAAAACAAACAATACAACAACTGAATCTGAACTGAAAGGAAAAAACAGTAAGAATCTCAAAACTGCCTCGTAAGGGGCAGCATAGCCAGAGCTTTGAGTAGGAACAAACTGCTGCGGCCACATGAGTAAGAAAACAGCCCCTGACCAAGCATGTTGAGCTCCCAGTATCCACGGCCCCATCTTCAGAGCGACAGCCAAATGTTAATATTCACAAAGCAAAGAAAGATGAGATGTGTTCAGCTGCCCCTGAAAAACTGATGATAAAGAAATCCCACCCACTGGCTTATCTCCCTCCACCTATTAACCAGGGCCTGAGGTAAAAATGAGAAGACAGAGACCTTTAGGTTCCTCTCTCAAGATCCCTTTGGTATCCCCTCACAGAGTATGTCTCCAAGACCTGAAACTGAAAGCCACCAGCCAGCCAGTCAGTCATGTGTCACTGGAAATCCTGTAGCACTGGAATGGAACCCGCCAGCTACAGCAAGGCTGACAGGTTACGAACAGTGCTCCTGAGTAGAGGGTGAGGCTCAGTAAGCACCAGCACTACACACACTAGTTAAGTCCATCTTCCCCAAAGCCAGACTACCTCCAATGTTTGACCCTATCAGTCACATCTACATTGGTTATTTTAAGCTAAACCCAGGAAGGTTACTTTCCTTAGTATCTAGATTTCTGCACCAGTGTTGTTCATGTTTGTGTATGTTCTTTTCATTCTTTTAAGAAAAGGTCTCACTGTGCTGTGACTCAGGCTGGTCCTAACTCCTATACTCAAGTAATTCACCTCCCTCCAGGGAGTACAAGCTCATGCCACCTCATCCTGCTACCTCCCATGTGACACCTAGGGAAAGTATGGTGTGCTCATCATCTCTATCAAACAAAAAACCTAAATTTGAGGATGACCAAGAGATAACCACAGCCCAGCAGTTAAGTTGAGTTCAATTTGGCACTAGCCTGAATCCAGCTGGCTGCTCAGCCTTGGGACAGGACATGGTCTGTGTTACTAGCCAAATGCTCAGCTCACATTGCATCTGCAACACCAAGAGAAATCTGAGGAGCAGGCATGCTCAGGGCTGCCCAACTTGAGTGACAAGAATCAGATCTTTTGCACCTTAGTCAATCAGCAAGGAGCTTGGTCAGTACTCACCATAGGCTGCCCAGGGTCTGAAAACTTCACTTTAATATCCTGCAGGTGTTTCAAGATCGGTTCATCATATTCCTAACAAATAGAGAGACTCCTGAACAACCTCATACAGCCCATACCTCATAGCAACCACAATTTCATGTATCCCAGAGGCTGGGTACTTGTTCCTATTGGAATTCTGTCTTTATCTAGTAGTAACTTCTGGAAAGCAATGCAATAGTTATTCACTATATATCTCTAGTGGCAGCAACAACATGCCAAGAATCATCTGCTACCTGTCTCTAGAGTGGCACCACAGCTACCCCCAATGCTGGCTACAGGGAAGTCCCATGCTCTCCTGCCACCACCTGACATTGCAGTTGGTACAGTGCCATAGACAACACTTCTGGCCCCCAAAGTCTAAGATGACAAAACAGAAGGCTTGGCATCAGAAGAAATGGCTCAAGTTAATTGCTGGTCTTCCTGCACAGTATTTATCAGGGACAATAAATATTCCAAATCTGCATATGCCACCTCTATAAGAACACAGAGTATGTCAAACCCTAACATACAGGAACTAATGACTCCCATGGCTCTGTGCTCTCACAATGACTATTGCTTAGACTTGTAAATAGCCTGCTTCATCTTGAGCTTGGCATTGAGTCCCAGAATTTAAGGTTCCAAAGCTCTAAAGACCACCTTCCAAATTATTACAGTCTGGTTTTACTCAAAGCATATGCCCAACTAGCAGTGTGGGCATCACCCAGAAGAACTAGAGAAAACACAACTTTCCCCATCACTCTTATTCACTCTCTTCATTTCTACAAACCTCCCATCCCATAAAGCCAAAGAAGACTATGAGTCAGCTTTCCTCTGCTACCAGCATGGGGTTTTCAGTTGCTAAGGCATACACGGATCATGTGACAAGAATCCAAAAACAAGGCTTCCCAGGATCCCTGCTTTTACAGGAAGAACTTATGAATAAGGTCTTGGGGTACAGTGCTGGACTCTGCAGGAGACTACCTCTCAAGCTCTGGTATAAAATGGACTGTCAGCCTTGTCAAGAACTTCAAAAGAAAATGTGGCCCCCTCCAGCAAAGATCTCTCCCCTATGGATCAGGGTTGTTGTCCAAGTGCTAAAGGAGACTTTTCATCTGCATTAAAGGATCTCCCAGACCCTAGAAAAGCAGTATGTGAGCACAAGCCAGTCCGTCAACATACTGTAGGAGTTATGCATCACCCCAGACCCCCAGTCTCAACCCACCTATCCAGTGGGCAGAAGGCTCACCTGCACCAGCTCGCTAAGCATGTCCACATTTCTGAAAATGGTAAACCAGAACTCAGGGATGCCTTTGGGGTTCAGCTCTTCCACTGCCGCTTCTTCTTTCTCAGCTATGACTACTTTATTCTTCATATCTCCCTACAAAACAAATTCAACACACAAAAATCATTGAAAATGAAATTTTAACACAGTTCAGGGACTTACTCTAAGATATTATTTTGGGGCCATCACACGATTTCCTTTTCCCTCTGTATGAGTGTCTCCAAACCATGAGTTGGAATTTTTGGCACTATGTCGACATATAATGTCACAATGCAAGTCCCAACAAGGGGAGAAAACAGAAGAGGTGGTAAATTGCCACGAGACTTGTAAAAGAATGTTCAGTCTGGTTTGGTGAGCTTCCTGCCATCATGCAAGAATAAATACTACAACAGCTTCCAGCAGACACACACGTGGTGTCACATCCATTACCGTTAAGGTAAAGAAAGCCCCTATTCAGACCAGGTATGATAATCCACACTTGAGAGGCAAAGGCACAAAAAAAAGACTGCCATAAATTTGAGGGCAGCCTGGTCTATACAGCAAGTTCCAAGCCAGCCAAGGCTATATGAGATCCTGTCTTTAAAAAAAAAAAAAAAAAAGGAAGGAAGAGAGGGAGGGAGGGAGGGAGGGAGGGCGGGAGGGAGGGAGGGAGGGAGGGAGGAAGGAAGGAAGGAAGGAAGGAAGGAAGGAAGGAAGGAGAGAGAGAGAAAGAAAGAAAGCAGAAATGAAGAAAACCTGCTTTGCTGCAGCAGCAAACTGTTCAGCAACTTGGGTATGCAGTTCCCAGGAAGACAAAGAACATGAAGGTAGATGTATTGGGCAAACACCAGCACTGTGATCAAAAAAGCCACGCACCACCAAGGAAGGGAGATACATAATACAGCCTTAGGAAGAAGGCAGGTTAAAGGAAGTTGAACCAAATGAATTCTGAATGCTTGCCACAATAGCCTGGTATGATGGAACAATATGCTGAGATCTTTAAACCATCAAAACAGGCTTTCTTGAGTCGTAAGGAACTAACTAATGCAAAACCACACCTTCAACACCTAAAAGAGCAACACTGGCAGGGTGTGGTGGTATATGCCATCTCTGTGAGTTTGAGGCCAGCCTGGTCTACACATGAGTTCCATGTCAGCCATGACTACATAATAAGACTGTCATTCCCCTCTTCCCCAAAAAAACTGTCCATGTAACCATAAAAGTTACACATATTTCAAAAAGATCCCTGAAAGAGAATTCTACTGAACCAAAGCTATCTGTTATCTAAACATAAAATCAGACTGACAAGAACTTGGGTGTGACTCAGTGGTAGAAAATTTGACTTTTGCTTGTGAGCCTCTGGGTTATATTCCTAGTACCTTAAAAAAAAAAAAATTAAAAGGGGGAGGCTGGAGAGATGGCTCAGAGGTTAGGAGCACTGGTTGCTCTTCCAGAGGACCTGAGTTCAATTCCCAGCAACCACATGGCAGCTCACAACCATCTATAATGAGATCTGGCGCCCTCTTCTGGCCTGCAGCATATATGCAGGCAGAATACTGTATACATAATAAATATATAAGTTAAAAAAAAGGGGGGGGAACATACCAGGATACAAGTTAAAGTTAACTTGTACCATGTTGAACTTTCCATGGCATTTGAATGAGAGAGACTGTCATAAAAAATAGATCAGATGTCATGATGCTGGTCGCTCACTCACCTGCTGACCTAGAGACAGAATGAGACTGAGTAGCCTGAGGTCTCCAGAAGGCCCCACTCTACATGTGCCTACCTCCCCACTGAAGAGGAACATGTGCAGTCCCCACCCATGCTAAACTCCATCTTTTCTGGCCTTGAAATTGAACTCTCACTGGTATTACAGTTAGTTTTGTTCTGGAGAAAGGATCTCCTACGTAGACCAGGCTGGCCTAGAACTCGAAATCTTTCTGCCTGTCTCTCTAATGCTGGGGTAAGAATCATGTTCTACCATGTCTTGCACACTACAACCAATTGTGCCTGCCTGACCTGTATTTCAGTTCTGTCTCATGATAACTGACGGCACTGCCTCAGATGCCAGATTGTCACCATGGACCCATGCACCTAGTGGAGAGAAGAGAACTACTGTAGGCCTACTCTACAAAGCTTTGTGGACATAAACCATAAGTGAAAGAACCACAAAAATAACTAGGATTAAACAACACTATACAACAGACACTTACAGCCAACTTGTCATCCTCCTCGTTCTCACTGTGCCATGCTGACTCTGCATCTGTGGGCTCCACGTCACCAGTGATGAATTCTCTTCTCTACATAAAAAGCCAAGAGTCCATCAGCACATTAGGCTCTCTGCAAACTCAAAAGCTAAGATGTTTACACAGACCTCTGAAAAGACAAGTCACAAAGTCCCTGGGTGGTACCATGTCTCACCCCACAGAAGTGACTACATGAGGCAAGCACATTAACAGCACACACCTTGTCAAACAGAGGCTGGTACAGGGCTGCATACTTCCTCTCCAGGTCATGAACTTCCTCATAAAACTTAGCTTCTATGTGCGCACACCTCACCTGGAGCTGCTTCAGAGCGTTAATTCTCCTTTTGACAGCTTTGGGTAAACTACGAGAGAACAGAAAATAAAGTAACTAGGATGCCAGCAAACAACCATCAAATACCATAAGCACCCTGACTAGAAAGAGCTGCTAAAATCCTACATGCAAACAAGCCAAAAAATGTCCAAAAATATGGACTGCTTGCTGAGCAAGGTAGTGCATGCCTTTAATTCCAGAAGAGGCAGGTGTATCTCTGTTAGCTTGAAGCCAGCCCTGTCTATTGTATACTTAACAAGTTCCAGGATAGCCAGGAATATATAAAAAGACTCTGTCAAAACAGTAACAACAAAGGATGAGGGCCTAAAAGAGGAAACTGGAAAAGATACAAACTGCCAGATGTGAAAACAGACTCAATCTTCTAACATAACAAAAGCAGAAATGGAAGATGGGTTTGTAGAATTGCTCTTTTGTCTCAAACAAACTGGTGGTGAAAAACAGACCAAGGAAAGCTGGACACACTTGCAATCCTACCATGTGGGAGGCTACAGCAATAAGAGAAGTTGTTGAAGGCTATTCTGGGCTAAACAGAGACCAAGGAAGAAGAGTGTAGATCTCAGAGAGAGCACAAATCTAACATTCAGACAGCCTTTGCTCAAATTCCCACCACACACACACACACACACACACACACACACACACACACACACACACGGCAGGGAGCTCGGCATGGTGTTATGCACCTATAATCCTAACACTTGAGAAGTCAATGTAGAATGATCAGGTGTTCAAAGCTAGCCTTGGCTACAAAGTGAATTCAAGGCCAGCTTTGGCCATGAGATTTTATCTCAAACAAAACAAAACAAACAAAAAAAAAAAAGAGGGGGGGGGTTTGAGCTGGAGAGATGGCTCAATAGTTATACTTGCAACTGTTACAGAAGATCTGATGCTTCTGGCCTCCATGGACATCTGCACTCAAATATACATGTACCCCCCCCCCCTTAATTTAAAACAAACAAAAACCCACCAAAGAAATGGCTCAGTGGGTAAAGGCACTTGCAATCAAGCCAAATGACATGACTAGGTCCCTGAGAATCACCAAGTAGAAGGAGAAAGGCAACTCCTTTAAACTGTACTCAGACCTCTACATGTGCACAATAGGATGAAACAATAAAGAACAAAGGCAAAACTCCCACCCAAGGACCAGACACAGGGAAGTTGACAAGGATTCAGTCATGTGGGCCCCGATGCTGTCAGAAACCACAAAGACATGAAGTCTGTAGACACCAATATTGAAGTCTCTCCTAATCACAGCAGTTTCTTTGCCTCTGTGTTCCAGAGCTTCTTTCTTTTTCTTTCTCTGTATTTCTTTGTGTGTGTGTGTGTGTGTGTGTGTGTGTGTGTGTGTGTGTGTGTATGAGTACTCCTAAAAACCAAGAGAAAAAAAAACATGTAGAGTGGTGGTGGTGCATGCCTTTAGTCCCAGCACTCAGGTGACACAGGCAGGAGAACCTTCTGAGTTGAGGCCAGCCTAGTATACAGAGCAAGTTCTAGGACAGCCAGAGCTACAGAGAGAAACCATGTCTTAAAAAAACCAGAAAATGGAAAGAGAGAGAGAGAAAGAAAAAAAGAAACCTATAAAGTTGTTTAAATTAAAACCCCAAAATTAACACCACCTAGTGAAAACTTGTTCACAGCAAATCTGAATACAGAGCCACATAAGCAGCTAGTCAGTGCTGGCCCACGCACTGTTCAAGACCAATACAAGTGAGGCTGTGCCCTCACAATCTATCATTACCCTGTGCCTCTGTCCCAGTGAGCAAATGCACTCCTTTTGCACACTTGCAAAAACCAGAAAACCAGACACCATTCTCAACTCCCTCACTATACCCTACCACCTATTCCATAAAACAAACAAACAAACAAAAAAACCAAACAGGACAAAGACAGACTGTACCCACCGAGGAGTAAACCCAGAAAGGCCTGTAAATGGATATAAGGAAATGTGTCTCCTCCTTTTGTAACAGCTAAGCCTTGTCCAAATGTTATGGAACCTGGCTCATCTCTTCCAGGGGGCAGACGGAGAGGCCCTGAGAAGCACTGCTCGGAGTGGGCATCTCATTTCTACCATACAACAGCCAGGACAAATATCTCCTGACAAGGGTAAAGATGTGGGTGATGGCCAGACAGCACTCTACCAGCCACATGGTGGCACTGTGCACCACCAAGCAGACAAGATGAACTGCTCCACACTTGTTCCTACTCAGGCAAGCTGTTTATTCTGTCACTTGACTGGCAGTGTACTCACGTTTCTATGTAGCTAGAAGGAGTGTGAGAGACGTTGTCGAGACGTTCCTGCAAAGCTGCCAGCACTTGTGGGTTCTGCATCACCTGGTCTGTGAGTTTTTCTATGAGGAGTTGGAAATGAGATCAGAGTTATTTTGCAGCCAAGAACCCAAACACTAACATGGATCTCTGGCTTGTCACCCAGGCTACTCAAGAGGCTGAAAGGGAATACCATGCCACGACCTTATCTCAAAATAAAAAGACACAAGAGAGCGGGAATGTAATTTAACAGCACAGTACCTACCTAGCACATGAAGCCCTGGGCTCAATCTTTATCACCACAAATGTGTGTTACAAATACATTCCCAACTGGGCGTAGTGGTGCACACCTTTAATGCCAGAACTTAGGAGGAAGAGACAGACAATCTCTGAGTTCTGGAGCCAGCCTAGTCTACATAATAAGTTCCAGGACAGCCAGGGCTACAGACAGAAACTCTATCTCAGAAAATAAACAAAAAAGTAGTACACATTCCCTTCTGCTTTTTAGGCCAATATTCATAGTAAGAAAAGAAGCTCGTGTTAGGCACAGACAAGGAGAAAAAAACACTACTGTCTCAGACCACATTTGCTTTAAAAATAAATAAAACCCCAACATATGTCTACTTAACTGCTACTAATTTCTAAATATAGTAAAGTGTAGAGACTTATATTTTAAAAGCATCTTTGTTGTAGGGTACCCAGGAGGCAGAGGCAGGTGGATCTCTGACTTTGAGACCAGCCTGGTCTACAGAGCAAGTTCCAGGACAGTCAGGGCTGTTACAGAGAAACGCTGTCTCCAGAAACAAAACAAACAAAAAGTATCTTTTTTAATTACCCCAGGGGGTAGTTGGTGATACTACTAGGCCTGTAGACAGCTAAGCCCTAGGCCCCTATCTGAGATCACTAACTACCAACCTTCAGGGGTGTAATTCTGGTTACACCTTGCTTCCCAGTCCCATTGGTGTTTGGAAGCCAGGGACAGGTCAAGATTAGCTTCTGAAGTGAAATAGCATCCACCCACTTCTCAGTCCAAAGAGATGGCTCTCCCCAGCTTGCCAGAAAGCCCTTTCTCCCTAAAAACCACCTCCAGCAAAAAGTACTCTGACCTCCTTAATCCTTCTGACAGTTCACATGCCTTTGTCTAGACTTGTAACACTGAGCTATTATTTAGAACCTTTTCCCCAAATAAAAAAAGGAGACACCAAGAGAGTAGGAACTGTCCTTCATTGGTGATGGAGCTGAACAAATTCCCTCTCATATAGTCCAGGCTCACCTAGAACTCGAGACTCTCCTGCTTGGACTCCCAAGTGTTGAGGTTATATCATAGTCTGCACACTCAGCTCAGAGACAGATTAAGAATCTTTTTTATTTTATCATTATTATTACATGCATGTATTCAATCAGATTTGCAATGTTCAATACTATGTGTGAGTTTATGAACATAGTGACATATCTAGATTTTGCTTCAAAATAAGGAGAGGGAAGTTTAGAGTGCAAGTCTGGCTAACATTCTGATGCCCAGGTCATGTGGATAAGCAGTAAATGGGGTTGTTGTTCTCTTTTGTGGAGGTCTAAATTTCTAGTCACTAAATAAAGTGCTGATTTTTCTCTTAGAAATTCGTTACTGCTATTATAATTACTGTAATAAGTGGTTCTGAAGAGGAGGCTCCCAGTCACATATGGAAACCCTCAAACACCATTTCATACATTAAACTGACCTGTATTACTGGCATTTTTAGTAGCTTCCACAGAATCTGCAGGGCCTCCATCTGAAAGACTAAAACAAGTTTACAAAGTATTATAAACACGAGTCGTAAATACAGCACCAATTGGATTTTCAGTGTCTGTCCAATGTATTAGGGAGGGATCTATGCAGCAAGAGACTCCAGGTCAGGTGAGGGTAACACTGGCTGGGCATGGTGGCACAGCCTTTTATCCCAGCACGTGGGAGGCAGAAGCACATGTATCTGTGAATCCAAGGCCAGCCTTGTCTACAAAGTGAGTTCCAGGACAGGCAGAGCTATATAATGAGACCCCGTCCCCCAAGGGGGTGGAGAGACAACAAACAAAAAAGATAATGACTTGTATTACTTAAGGGAGCCTTCCTCTCATCTAAAAAGATCACATCCACCCGGCTCCCTTACCTCTCATACCCAACACACAGGCTGCTTTACAAAGTTCTAAACTGCAACCCTTGCCAAAGCTTAATTTTCCTTTTTTGTTTGGAGACTAACTCAGTAGCCAGTCTAACCTAATGCCGTAGTCCAGGCTTCGTGGGTATTTGGATGGCAAGTATGAACCACCACGGTTCACCTGATTGTTTTTTAATTTATTTTATGTATGAGTACTGTATCTGTATGTGTGCCTGCATGCCAGAGGAGGGCATCAAATTGCAGTATAGGTCGTTGTAAACCACCATGTGGTTGCTGGGAATTGAACTCAGGGCCACTGGAGGAAAAGACAGTGCCCTTATCTACTGAGCCATCTTATCAGCCTCAGTTTATCTTGAAAATTAAAACAAGCAAAAAAAAAAAAAAAAAAACAAAATATATGTGTGCCATGTGAGGTTGTATACACCTTCAACCCAACACTTGGGAACAGACACAGGTGGATCTCTGAGAGTTTTGAGCCATCCTGTTACCCACAAGGTCTAGGCCACCTGGGGCTACACATTGAGACCCTGTCTTAAAAACAAAACAAAACCCCCAAACAAAAACTGTTTATGCATATGTCCATTTTTGAGTATGTGCAATGCCAGTGGAGGCCAGAAAAAAAAAAACTTCAGATCCCCAGAATTGGAGTTTGTGAGCTACCTAATTCAGGTGGTGGGAACCAAACTTAGGACTTTGCAAGAGCAGTACATATTCTTAACCACTGACCCATCTCTCCAGCCTTTAATCTTTTATAGTCAATCCCCTGATTGCATAATCGTCCTGTAGCACTTAAAAACCACACCACTCAAACAACTAGCTACCATGTGGTCAGCAGCACACACAGTGGCCTCCTGCAGTAGATGCAATGTCACAGTGTTCTGCCAGCCACACAGCATCACCAAACAATGGCCTTCAAAAACAGAGGCCTAATGGCTAGCAATAAAAACCCTTCCCTGATCCCTGGTACCTACATCAGGTTAATGACAGGATTTCACCAAGGGTGGGGAAAAATAGGTTAAAGGCCAGGGAGAACAGAAACTTCTACACAAGGCCTCCGAATATCAGTGTCTGAGACAATTGGTATCTGACATCAATTTCTTTGCCAGCAAAACTAAGAAAGAAGGCCATTATTCCTTGAAGTTTAAACTATTTAACTTTGAGGCCAGGCAGTGGTGGTATATTTCTTTAATCCCAGCACTCCGGAGGCAGAGGCAGGTGAATCTGAGCCTGGTCTACACAGCAAGTTCTAGGACAGCCAGGGCTACACAGAGAAACCCTGTCTCAAAAACAAAAACAAACAAAAAAAATCCCAAAACCAAAACCAACCATTTAACTTTGAATTCTAGTTTCTAAAATACAGTGGGCTCTAGCTCCCTACCTAATTTTGAAGTCCAATAAAGTCCAGTTTGGCTTACCTGTTTTCTGCCATCTGAATGCCTTTGTCCCCTACAAATGAAAAAGTTCACAGTTACATTCACACCAAAAAAATGTATCACTCTTCTAACATCAACTAACAATGGCACTCCACCAGACATGGCAATTGAGATCCTTCTGCAAGTGAAGGAAATGAAAATCTCCCAGATGTAGCCTGGCATTATTTGAGCACACACGTTAATCTCATAGACAAGTGCACTTAAGATCTAGGTTTCACTGGACATAGTGATACATGCCTTTAATCTCAACACCTGGGAGGCAGAGGCAAGCTGTGAGTTTGAAGCCAGCCTGATCTATACAGAGTTCTTGGCCAGACAGGTCTACATAGTGAGACCATGTCAAAAAATAAAATGAAATTAATCTAGGTTTCATTTATCTGCATGCTTTACTTTAAAAACTTTATTTTTTTGGAAACAGGATCTCATGTAATCCAGACTGACTTCCAACTTGCTATGTAGTTGATGACTCTGAATTTCTGACCCTTAGCCTCCACACCCTCAGTACTAAGGTGACAAGTATGCACCGTGATACTGGGTTTATGCAGTGCTCAGTATCAAATCCAGAGCTTTATACCTGCTACAAACTGAGCTAGAGCCACAGCATTCTTACCGACTAAAATAAAGTGACCAGACTTCACAGTAAGAAAACAGAATCTAATCTTCTCTCTACAATAAACCTAAAAGATCCACACAGCAAGTTACCCAAACATTTCAAAAGCACATTTGAACTGTCTCTCAGATAGAGTAATGCTAATCTACCTGCCTTTATCTTTTATGCCACCTGCACTGTAAAAACACTAAGACACTCAACATGACCACTGTGTAAGAATGCTTCATCTCAAGGTGCCCTCCTTACTTTAAAGGTACGGTGACTGAGGCACCATACAAAGCCCTTCACACCTGCCGAGTGCACATAGTGCAGACCGGAAAGCTGTGCTGGTGCGAGGAAAACAGAAGACTTGGGAAAAACGGTTCCAGCAAGAGCGATGTGCAACTGTTTCTCAGATCAATCTTCTATTAGGTTTTTACTGTTAAAAAAAAAAAAAAGTGTGCAGGTGGCTCATACCCTTTCATTTCAGGGTTTGGTAGGCACAGACAGGTATATCTACTGAGGTTCGGGGCAGCCAGGGACACCCAGTGAAATCCCGCCTCAAAGAAAACTAAAAAAACGCACAAAAACATAGCACATGATCCATAGTTAGGGTTTCTACTGCTGTCACAAAACACCATGACCAAAAAGCAAGTTGGTAAGAGTTTATTCTGCTTACACATGCACATTGTTGTTATCACCGAAGGAAGTCAGGGCAGGGAACTCAAGCAGAGCAGGAGCTGAAGGCGGGAGCTGATGCAGAGGCCACAGTGGTGCTGCTTACTGGCTTGCTCAGCCTTCTTTCGTATAGAACTCAGGACCACCAGCCCAGGACGATCCCATCCACAATGGCTGGACCCTCAAACGCTGATCACTAATTCAGAAAATACCTTACATAGAGGCATTTCCTTAACTGGTGCTCCTTCCTCTCTGATGACTCTACTTTGTATCAAGTTGACACACAAACCAACCAGCCAGTACATATGACTATTGTCTTTTTGAAACTAAGTTATTTATTTGGTTTCTGTTTTTTTTTTTTTTTTTTTTTTTTTTTTCTTAAGACAGGGTTTCTCTGTATAGCCTTGGCTGTCATGGGCTCACTTTGTAGACCAGACTACTAGCATGGCCTTGAACTCACTAGGATCTACCTGCCTCTGCCTCCCTGATAGCTGGGATTAGAGGCTTGTGCAACTGTGCCTGACTAAACCTAAGCTATTTTATGGAAGCACAAAAAAAGGGTAAGGTGACAACAGTACTGCAGATGACCAAACCCTCAGCAACACAGCAGCTTCTCAAACCCAGCTTCAGCTCCAAAGAACCTTCCACAAATCTAGCCAAACTCACTGGCCACATTATTACACCCACCCTACAAAGCTCACCCTTTTCAATGCCAGCAAACACTGTTGCCCAGATGGCCAACACGGAGGCTTTTCTGCCATATACCCTTGGTTCATGGTCTTCATGAACACCTTAGTCAAATGTGGCTTCCTATCCTTTGCTTTTCTTAACTTAGATGGCAAGATTTCTGGGTTAAAAAATGAGCAATACATACTGCTGAGCTGGTTTTACACACTGGCACTCCTTACACTTTGGCTACATACAGTACCCCATTACCTACCTATGACTAGATTACACTCATAGGCCTCCACCCTTTCCCAGCTGTACAGCACTTCTCAGCACCTGGGTCTGAGGACCAAAAACTCAAAAAACATAGAAGCCATACCCACCTGAAGCAATTGTGAAGCTCAACTGCCTCACCATAATGGTGCAGCAGGCCTGCACATCACTATGACCCATGCATACACAGCGCCCTACCCTGGACACTGAGACCAAGGCAACACGCTCCAGCACCATCCATTATTGTGTTTACCAAACACTGAAAGTCACAAAGAGCTATCAATTTGCAGGTACTCGATAAACATACATTTTGCTTTAAAGGCTAAGTGACAGGTTTAATGCTGGTTTTATTAAGCCACAGTTCAAAGCCTTGTCAGGCAAACTACTTTTAAAATGCATCAAGAGCCAGACACAATGATGCACACCTGTAATCACAGGACCTGAAAGGTATGGTTATGCTGGCTACATGGCAAGTGGCCAGCCTGGTCTACAGAAGTACCTGTCTCTGTATCTCTCTTTGGTTTTTGGTGACAGGGTTTCTCTGTATACCCTTGGCGATCCTGGACTTGCTTTGTAGACCAGGTTGGCCTCAAACTCAGAGATCTGCCTGCCTCTGCCTCCCGGAGTGCTGGGATCACAGTCACGTGCCACTGCACCCAGTTCAGAAGGACCTGTCTTAAAACAAAACAACAACAACAACAACAAAAAAAAAAAAACCTAGCAATCAAGTTAAATTATGACAGGCATCAGGGGACCTAAGTTAATAGACTACAGAGGTTTAGGTTCCCTTCCAGGGCCAACATGTTGCTTTTATTTTGGTAAGACAAGACAACAGCTCAATTACAGATTCATCTCTCTTGCTCCAAACATCAAAAAAACCTTTCAGAGGAAAAACTTTTTAAACTTCAATAGCAAATTTTAAACCAGCCACTTCTTAAAGATTAAACAAACAAACAAAAAGCCTTTTGTGCATATGAATGCCTGCATGCATGTGCAGCATACATGCTCAGAGGCCAGAAGAGGACACCAGATCCTCCCGCAACTGGAGTGGCTGCAGGTGGTTTAGAGCCACTGCACAGGTAATAAGAACCAAGCTCATGTCTGCTGCAACAGGAGCCAGTGATCTTAATTGTGAGCACCTCAACTGGCACCCCTGAAAGACCAAGAAAAGCCTAAGCTGTGGAGTGTCACCACACTTCACAAAACCTACACTTTTATAGATTATCTGTCTTCATAAAGTCAAAGGCCCTCAAAGTCTTAACACAGATAAGCAAATGATTACTATTAACCTAAACTAGCCTGGAGAAATGGGTCAGAGGACAAAAGTGCTTGCCACCAAGCCTGATGATCTGAGTTTAATTACTGGGCCCCATACGGTCAAAGAGAACAGATTCCCAGGTCCTCCGACCTCCATATCCAGCACGTATCCATGTATGTGCACGCACATAAACTCTAAGGCACAGTAACTTGGTTCACAGTCTGAAAGGTGACAGCTGACCCGGTGAAGCTGAGGATGTGTGATCAGGTCCTACAGAACTGACTTGTAACAACTTAGGGCCATGTAAAAGGGGCTGAGTGAGTGAGTGAGGCCAGACAATGGACATAGCTCATTACTACTCCTTTTATCCTAAGTGCACATGGTAAAATTTAAACCTCTAGGGAACTGATTCAGATTCTCAGACAATCACAAGGTGTTGCTAACTGGGCTGGAGATGCAGCTCAGCAGCAAACCACTCCCCAACAGAGTGCCTGGGTCCATTCCTAGAAAAGGAGGAAAGGGCTACTAATCACAACATTCATTTCTCTTTTAAATTGTTGAGTTCAAGGCCAGCCTTTGATACACTATAAAACCTTGTCTGTATGAAATACTGTTGTAGTTCCCTGCCCTTAACTAAAAGGGTAGAGGTATCCAATCCTAAACACACACGAGAAGCCTTTACCTTATGTTTAAAACAATTTAAACTATACTTAATGTCTACTAATCTAATGTATATGGCCTTCCTTCATCATTTAGCCTTTATGACAAAATTTAACTAAACCAGGTTGGCAGCTCTTCTAAAATCTCAACACACTGGAGGTTGAAGCCATGGAGTCAGAATATGAAGGCCAACCTCAACTGAGACAAGAGAACCTCTCAGAAAAATACAAAGCAAACCATACGAAGTCAGATGAAGTAGTGCACACCTGCAGGACACTGAAAGAGTAAGACTGAGGTCAGGCTGGGCTATACAGTGAGACTGTCCTAAACAACCCAGGCTTGCACTCGGCCTGGGTTTGACTGCAGCACTGAATAAATGAGTGGTGACTCATCATCAGGTGTATAGCAAGTTCCAGGACAGCCTGAGCCTTGTCTTTAAAACAATAACAAAACAGGAGACTCCCCCAGCCACAAGTGTTGACAGCGGCCGATATTGAAGTAATTATAGCTGCAAAGACCACAGCCATCAATCGTTACTACAGGTTTTGAAAGATAACATGGCCTTGACTTCATACTTCTAACCTCTGAACTATGACACAACAGATGTGCTGTTTGAAGCAAAACTAAGAAACAACAAAATCCCCAAGAAAACAATTCTCCATGTAACATAGTTATTTGACAATGTTTTATTTTATGTGTGTGTGCTGTGTACACCTCTGTTCACACATGTGTGGAGGCCAAAGGACATAGGGTATACTGCTTTCCCACTTTCCACCTTATTTTCCCAAGTCTCACTGAACTTGAAGCTAGCCTTAGGTAGGCCATAACTGGCTTTCCACATAGATGCTTGGGTCCAAATTGAGGTTCTCACAATTACGCAGCAAGTACTCTCGAACACTGAATCATTTCCCCAGCCCTAATAAAATATTTTATAATTCTTTATTACATATTTATTGTGTGTGGGGGGGGTGTTGTTTGTGCCATATACATGGAGGTCAGAGGACAATTTCCAGGAATCAATTCTCTCCTTTTAGTATGTGGAGGCCATGGAACACATTCAGGTCATCAGGCTTGGCAGCAGGCACCTTTGCCAGCTGAGCCTTCTTGTTAGCCCATAATATTTTTAAGCAATCAGATGTATGTTAGATTGGTAACTGCGGGTGCTAAGTGGTTTTTTTTTCCTTCTTTTCTGTTTGCTTTTGAAACTTCTCATTCAGTGTTTTTAACACTAATAATGAGAAACTTCCAGGAGGGCAGAGCATGTCCACTGACTCAATTCAGAGTTCAGGGCTCAGCAAAGGACTTAGTATGAAACAGGGTAGCCAAGAGTCTCAGCCCAGTTAATCCCTGCATTTAAGTACCTGTAAGTACAATGGCACTGAACTCCCTTTGGACACTTTGGCCTACCCTAAGCAATTTTGGAAGATACAGGAGGAATACATTTCCTTAGTCACACCTGCTTACAATATCTACTAAAATACCTCTAACAGAAAACAGCAAGTTATCTCGCCAGAGATTTATAGAGGCCATACCACCAGGCTTCAGGAGAAATGATGTTTTTTTTCCTCAAGCAAAATACTCCTCTAGTAGAGGAGGTAATGCTGCAGCAGTTGGAAAAGTCGTGAGAAGTGCACAAGCAGAGGGCCGTTTTGGCACTGGCTATCTCTTCATCTTATTAAGAAGCATTTCCTTTCCCCATACTTAAAATTACAACCTCCCAAAACGCCAGTGCCTCAAAAGTATTTGCCCCCATCTGACTCTCGCCTGCTTCTACTGCAGGAAGGGCAAGGCCGCTATTTACTACTTGAGACCCTCGAGATGTGTTGGAGATCTTGCATGAATATGGCACAAAGCCATAAAGCTACTCTGAAGTAACTGAGTGAGTGTGACTTTGTACATCAGCTCAGAGCTAATCTCACCTCACTAGACTGCCTTTCCTGGGCATAGGATAGAAGCACACTCAGTTACAAGAGCTGACAGAACAAACAACACAGAAAAAGGAATTTAAGGCTAAGTAGCAAGCAGTCAGAATTAAAAGGTAAAGTTCACAAAGCTAGCTTCTGTAGTCCATACTACAAAGATATAATGTTCCTCCTGTTACTGTAAAATTCAATAGCAGACTAACGTAAGGCAGCTGAGCTTCCTCTACAGAGGGCTGGGGAAGCCTGGCTGCTAAATGAAAACAAACTACACTACCATCAACTATGTCTTCAAAATGCTTGAAAGTCCAATACAAGACTCTGCTCAAAACAGGCCCCCAATCTGTGATCAATAACAAGTTTCCCAAATATGGTTCACTAACAGAGTCCTCCAAAAGGGCAGGGGGTAAAAGAGGAAGTCCCTGTGGTTCCCCTAGCAGCTTCCTCCACTACAGCAGTAATCACAGCAAACTGACATCAACTTCAATTTAAATGCCCAAAATACACCTCCTCTCTCTTGCTGTGGTGCTGGCTGGCCTTGAGTGTCCCGCTTCTACATCCCCCGACATAAGATAGCACAACCATTTTAAATAAACAGAAAACCTTGTACTCACTGGCTAGTGGTCCCCAACAGATCACAACTACTCCCTCTTTTTCAGAACAGGTCACCTGGGTCAGGATCCAAGCAGCAAAAATACTCACCTATCTGCCTATTTCACACAGAAGGCCCTTAGACCTTCACAGATTTAAAATACTTTCTTAAAATTCTAACTTATTTATACGTATGGGTATTTTCCCAGCTTGTCTGTGCACCACTTGAAAACGCCAGAAGGGGGTGCTGGAACCCTGGAAGTGGAGTAATAGACCATTAGAAGCCACCTCAAGGAAGTGGGACTCAAACCTAGGTCCTCTGTAAGAGCATGCAATGCTCTTAACTGCTAACCCATCATCTCTCCTGCCCCTAAATTACTCTTGCCCAGAATTTTTTTTCTTTCAAAACAAAAATTTTAAGTATTGGCAGAAAAAAAAATTTAGATAAATACAACAGAAACTTCTGCACAGGCCTTAAAATACATAAAGACAGCTAGCAGGGACCTAATACATGCTCTGTACAGGTCTTAAACTACACAGCATAAAGACAGCAAGAGGCAAGTTGGAAAAAAAAAATTGAAATAATATCTTGCTGTGTTGCCAAGACTGATTTTAAAGATCCAGAGCAGCTGGGACTATAGGTGTGTACTGCCACACCTATATTAGTTGGGACATTTTAAGATTCAAGAACAAAGTCAGACTGAAGGGATGAACTACCTCATCCCTAAGAACTGCATCTCTGAAGAAGTATTTTGTTGCCCACTGGTAAACACTATATTCTCAACTACACAAATCCAAGCGCCATAATGGCCATGCTTTCTGAGATGATCCCCCAAAATATCCACTTTCCCCAGAATTTTGGTGATGGCTTTTAATCTAGGAACCGATAAAACTGCCTATTATTTTCACCAGTTACTCTATATTAATTTGAAAAAGGTTAGGACTGAAAAGTAATACATGAAAATAAAGACATTTAGATGTTGTAACAATGTAAAACAATAATGGTCGGCCAAGAAGAAAAATACCTACAACTGAGTTTTACAGCATCTGCTTTAGACAAAAACATTAAAATGATGCAGGTAAATCTGCATCATTTACTGCCCCTGACAGATAAACCATCTCTCTTTAATTCTGGACTATACTCCAATCCTATCACTGCTCCCCCTCTTTCCTCAGAATCTCACTGTTCATCCGAACGCTATTTATATAATGATAAATACTTATCTATTATAACACTCAGCCAGGTTTAAATCTATCTGACTTTAAATACAAGCTACCATCACACTTAACCTAACAGGGCCTTAATTTGCAACACAGCCCGGACAGTCCTATGCCAAAAATTCAGAACTCCAAACCTCATTTCTTTTTGAGCTTTATGCTACATTCTGAACTTCCAGATTAGGTATGTTCATCTGCCAAACCTACAAATATTCCACAAACTGAACCGATTCTGAACCCAGGCGTTTCTTGTTAAGGCATGCTCAGCCTGTTGCACCTCTATCACAGATTATTGTGAATGGAGTTAAAATATTCGTCAGGAGCTTAACGGAGCCCCTGATGTGTAGTAAGCAGAGATTAGTCACCGAGAGGAGGCAGCTACTATGACGGGGAGGAGGCAGTAACTTAAAAGCATGTAACTTTTAGGACCAAGAACTTCAACGAGGGCTTTTTTTGCTGGGTAATTTGCATATGCCCGTTATGGTAGCGTACGTGCAGGCAGCTACCGCAGAAATTCCTCCAAAAGGCAGCAAAGGAAAGAGTTAGAAAAACGCAAGCCAACGTGCCCCAAGGATACCCCTGGGAGGAGGGGTACTGCTGGCGACCCCCAAACCTTCAGGGGCCCAAAGGTCTGAAGGGCTCAGTGTGTGTCTCTAGGCTGGCTCCGCCTCCACCGCTAGCTCTAAGAGTGAGGCCGAAGCAGGGCGCCGTGTGGAGACCATGCAAAGCCCGGAAGGGCGAGGCGGCGGCCCGGTGGACCCCTTCCTTCCCAGGCGCGGTTTAAGACAAGGCGCACCCAGGCCCACCTCGCTGGGGAGGCCTCGTCCCCTTCGGGAACCGCCTGCGCGGCGTCGCGTGCGCTCTTAGGCGGCGGGAACAAAGCGCGCTGACCTTCAGCCGGGGGCGGGGCGGCGCGGAGGAGGGACGGGCCCGCCATCCGCCGCCACCCGCCCCCCCGACCGCCGACCGGGCCGCCGCCCGCCTCTGCTGGCCGCCATGGTGCGTCGGCCCGCCCGCGCCGCCCACCCCCGCCTCCACCTCCTCCACCCCAGTCCCAGTCCAGCCGCCCGCCGCGCCGTTACCCGCCGGCACCGCACCTCGCGCCTCCTGCGGCAGTGGCGCCCGTGCTAAGCTCGCTCCGGGGCTGCGCCGCCGTGGCTGCCAACAAGACTACCTGCCATTGGTCGCGTCGCCAGGCCCCGCCCTCTGCGAGTAAAACGGGCTGCGAATGAGCAATAGAACTGTATATCAACTGCGCCCAGGCGCCGAGAGAGGCGGCATCCAATCAAAATTCGTTGAGGGGCACGGCACCGAGCTCAAGCCCTCAAGCTCTATGTAAATAGAGTAATGACGTATACTCTGGCGCACGCGCAGTTCCGTGCCTCTTTAAAGGGGCTGCTGGAGGACTTCGGGCTTACGTTTCTGTTGTTCCTGCTGCAACCTGTAGGGTTTGTTCCTCCTGGGCCTATTGGCCGCGCTTTCCCCAAATTTCTTGCAACCCCCAGCCTGGGAAAAGTACCACCTGCTTCTCAAGGTCTTTGGGCCCTCAGTCTACAGTGTCTGCCTGGCCTGGGGCTACCCTGCTGATAATCAGAAAACTTCAACACACCTGTGCTGGCTGGTTTTCCGTGTCAGGTTGACCTAAGCTAGAGTTACCTGAAAGGAGAGAACCTTAATTGAGAAAAAGGCCTTCATAAGATCCAGCTGTAAGGCATTTTCGTAATTAGTGATTGATGCGGGAGAGCCCAGTCTTTTTAGGGGGAGGGTCTGGGTTGATGGCCCTGGGTTCTATTGAAACAAACAAAAACAAAAACCAAGCTGAGAAAGCCAGTCGAAGCAAGCTAGTAAGCAGAACTCCTCCATGGCCTGTGGATTAGCTCCATCTTCCAGGTTCCAGCCCTGCTTGCTTTCCTGTCCTGACTTCCTCCAATGATGAGCTATATGATCTGGAAGTGTAAGCTGAATAAACCCTTTCCTCCCCAACTTGCTTTTTGGTCATGGTGTTTTCGTCGAAGCAATAGAAACCCTAAGACAACACCCGATTAAAAAACTAATAATAAATTGCCTGCAGATAATGTGTGTTTCCCTAAAAAAAGGGTCTTTGAAAACAAAGCGAAGTGTGGTGGTGCTGCATCAGTCCCAGAACCTGTGAGGTAACAGGTGCTAGTGAGAAGATGAGCAGCTTTGTCTTCCAACTATGCAGCAAGTTTAGGGCCAGCCTAAGCAACATGAGATCCTGTCTCAAAAATAAACAAAACTCCATTAAAATGAAGTGTGTTACTGAAGGACAAAAAGTTTACAGCACTGTTTTACTGTATTATTTCTCTCTGATGCTTAAATTGGAACTATGTACTTTATAAAAGTTTTATTTGCAAAACTAAGAAAAGCAAATAAGCTTATCAGTTTTTACTTAATTTTTATTCAGGGAGTGAGGTGTGCTTAAAGCAGACAACTACAGAAAATAGTTTGACAGCCAGGGACTCCATTTGGTTTGGGCTATTCACACTCTTGATAATAACATCTTGATAATACCCCTGGGCTGTGATGGCACACACCATTAATCCCAGCACTCAGGAAGCAGAGGCAGTCAGATCTCTGTGAATTCAAGGCCATCCTGGTGGGCCTGTCATAAAGTATTTCTGAGCTATACTATTACTTCCCTTTTGTATACTGTTTCCTTGCTACTTCACAATTTATATGTACCTTTATTTCAACTCCTTGAACAAAACACTTAGCCCCCAACAACTGGTAACAAGTTTAATAAAGATATTTCATTATTTGATATTTTTGAGACAGGGCCTCACTATATAACCCTGGCTATCCTGGAACTCCCTGTGTAGATCAAACAGGCCATGAACTCAGAGATATCTGCCAGCTTCTGCCTCCTAGATACTAGGATTAAAGGTGTGCACCACCATACCTGGATTAATAAAGCTATTTGAATATAGCTTGAAGCATCGGGGTTAAGAGAGGTGCTCAGAGCTTGGTAGCTTGGGAGGTGCTTGAGAAGCAGAGGCAGGCGAATCTCTGTGAATTCAAGGTCAGTCTGGTCTATAAAATGAGTCCAGGACAGCCAAGGTTATACAGAAAAATCCTGTCTCAAAATAAAGAAAGGAGGGAGAGAGGAAGGGAGGGAGGAAGGAAGGAAAGAAGGAAAGAAAGAAAGAGGTACTCAGAAGAGGTGTGTGGAAGGAGTCTAAAGCATGACACTACTTAATCTTTAAACCTTACTAAAATTTTAATATTTTTGTTTGTTTTTCTCGACAGCTTTCTTAGTGTAGTTCTGACTGTCCTGGAGCTAGCTTGCTTTGTAGACCAGAGGCCATCCTTGAACTCAGAGATCCACCTGCCTCTGCCTCCCAAGTGCTCAGATTAAAAGCATGTGCCACCATCACTTGGCTTAAATTTATCTTTAACTGTTGCTGTAAATTACATCCTCTGAGCAATCTGACTTAGCCACAGGATCATTTCAACAAGCTTCTCTTAAGGTAGGTTTGCCCGGCTTTCCGCAGACTGCATTCCATGTCTTGAATATGGACTGTGTCTTTCATCCAAGACTGTCCCTCTTGCTCAATGCCTACACTTAAATCCAAAGCACGAGCCATTTATCTCTGCTTAATAAGCTTGCTAGGTTTGATTCAGTATGACTTTTCCTGTACCATATGCAGGACTATGACTTTCTTGCACCATAGTCAAGGATCCAGTTTTATGTGAGTGGAAGGAAATGCGTCAGGCTAATGGTAGCAGTGCTAGGCTACATCTCTTCATTGCTGCTGACTAGGGTATCAGGGAGGTAGTCCCTCTATATAGCCTAGGGCTGGGGTAGAGAGTGGGTTACCAGCCCAGCCTTCCCATGCCAGTTTATAAAAAAGCATCCAATTTGGCTAGCAAATAAGGTTCCCAGGCAGGGATGTATGAGTTGTTTTCATAGAAATTAGTCCTTTTGGGTGATGGAGAGATGGGCAGTGGCTAAGAGCTCCCTTCCAGTCCAGAGGACCTGAATTCAATTGCCTGCACCCACATGGCAGCTCACAACTGTCTGTAACTCTGGTTCCAAAGGATCTGACACCCTCACACAGACACACATGTAGGCAAAGCACCAATGCACATGAAATAAAAATGATTTAAAAAGAAAAAGGGAAATTAGTCCTTTGGTCTGGTGAAGGTTGCTTTCCAAACAATTTGCTGCACTGTTTATAACAGTGCAAGCCAGTAAGCTGAAGGCTCCTGTTGGAGGAGATGACAACAGGGGTTGCTGTCTTAATTGGCTTTTCACCCTTTAAAGGGTTTATTTTAACTCACAGTACAAGGTACACTCAGTCTATCGTGATGGGGAAGTCAAGGTGACAGGAGCTTGAACCAGTTAGCCACATTACAGTCACAAACAGCAGCGCTGGTGCTCAGCCCACTTGCCATTTCATACAGTCTAGGATCCCCCCAACCCCAGGAAATGCTCCTACCCATAATTAAGAGGGGTCTTCCCACATCAGTTATCCTAAAGAATATAATCGCTGAGGTCCATCTCCCAGGTGATTCTAGTTTCTTACATTGGCAATGCTGGCCATGACAGCTGGTTACAAACCTCAACAGTATTCAGATTGTGTCCCACTGAGTTAACTATTTATGGGCATGCCTTCCTCTTCCTTCACCACCATGCTTTTGCTTTGGGTGAGAGTGAGAGAGAGGCGAAGAAGCACAGACAAAAGAAAGTAGAAGGAACAACAGCATTTTCAAGTCCTGCTAAGTCTCAAGCCTACTTTCTGTCATGGCATCTCTCCCACCTGGGTGTTGGGGTGGGTGCCATCAAGGTAGGAGCCCCATAGGAGCTGGTGCTGGCTTCCTGAATCTGACCGAGGTGGGTGACTGTGTGAGGTCTTTCCCTGCCGTGATTTGACCAGGAAGTGGGCAATATTCTCCCCAAACCTCCCATCTGTAAGGACTTTGAGAATGTTCTACTGCTTTCCTGACTTGGTATAACCAAGTAGTTCAAGTTGGGTGTCTTACTAACCAGAAATGTACTTTGGAGACTAGACTGAAATGAATATGTGGCAATTAGTTATACCCCAGGAGGTTTGGGATAGGGGCCTCCTCCTTGAATCCTCCACCACCTGAGGCTCCAGGCTTTCCGCGGCTGGTGTTTGCAATACTATAATCCCATGGCTGTCTGTACATGGCCTTTCCTTAGGTCCAAATCCTAGATTTACCCTCATGATTTCATTCTCTAGGGCCATCTCCAGATGGCACCTGCATAGGCACCAGGAACTGGGTCTTAAACAGAACTATGGGGGTCCCTGTGCATCTCACCTGACGTTAAAGCAGGGTGTTTGTAGTTGTCCTACATGTCAGAGGTTAAAGGGTAGGGACTCTCGGGTGAGACCCTTACCTAGCTGGTGACCCCGAGCAAGTGTCTGTGCCTGTTTCCCCATGTGCCTACTTCAAGAGGTTTGGGTGGGTTAGAGCAGCACCAGGTGAGCTGTCAGCTTAAGGCCACTATTAGCTGTTCTCCCTGGCTCCTGTCCACATATGTAGCAATAACAAGAAATGGAATCTATACCCAAGGTCCCAGCAGCCAGAAACTTGCAGCCTAGTAGATCCCTTTAATCCCAGCCCCCAAAGTGGCTCAGCCCACACCAAGCCCATGGGGGACATCTGGTCCTCCACAGGCCCTGTGCTCAGGAAAGTAAATGCTGGAGGCAGCCAGGAGCAATGCAAATGTGGGATTTATATGCTGGGCTAAAGACCAATTCTGGAAACTTTTCCCCCATGGAATTAAATCCAGGGCTTTGGCACATGCGAAGCAAGCTGTATTTTTTTTTTTTTTTTGGGGGGTGGCCTTGTTAAATTACCCAAGCTAGCTTTGAACTCACTCCATGGCTTGGACTAGCCTTGAACTTTAGCCTCCCAAGTAGCTAGGAATTGCAGTCTGCACCACTACACCTACCTCTAACAGCATTTTGAATGGCTAAAAAGACCAGTTCATAAGTTCACACAGTAGCTTAGATACCACCTGAAGGCCACCTGCCTGCACCTGGGGCTGTCTGTGCCCTGGCTGTCCCTCTTAAGAGTTTGAAAGAACCCAGGCATGGTGCCACATGCCTTTAATCCTTTAATCCCAGCACTCTGGGAGGCAAAGGTAGACAGATCGCTATGAGTTGGGGGCCAGCAGGGTTTACAAAGTGAGTCCAGGACAGGTAAAGCTACACAGAGAAACCCTGCCTCGAAAATATATATATTTTTTGGAAGAGAGTTGAGAATGTCAAAGGCCCTTCTGTCTGCATGCTCCTGCCTCAGCCCCTCCTTCTATCATTTAAATCTTGCTGACAGTCAGCTCCTCTGAGAAGCCTTTGCTTCCAGCCCAAACTCCCAGCATCACTGTTGCCTGCTTCCTCCATTTGATTATGCAGTTCTCTGAACACTTGTCCCCTGCCCCTACCTCCCTACCTCAAGGAGTGTCAGGCTTTTGGAGGAAAGGACTCGGGAGGTGATGGTGGCTAAGGTCCTACAGTAGCCAGCAGCATAACGCATTATAGGACCTATGACTATCTCAGGTTGGCTCATGTCCCTACCCAATGCAGGGGAGCCCACAGAAGAGGTGTCTTCAGGAGCAGATGTTTCTGACCCACTGACGTGACAGGGATTAGATGTGAAGGTCACGTCAGATGGAAACTCCAGCTAGGAGTGGGTTGTGTAGCTTAGTGGGCCGGGTACTCTGGCATCTTCTGGTGAGTGCCTGGCTCGGAACTTCCCAGCAGGAACCTGAAGAACAGCTCTTTGTCCTCAAGATGTCTGCTTCAAATTACAAGATAAAGCCATTACCATCTTCATCAACAGCTGTGACCTTCTCCAAGAGAGTCAAGATGGAATGTTAACAATGCCACTAAAGGTGTAGTGAGGAAGGTCATTAGAGCCTCATCTGGAATTCCAACCACTTCCTCCTGCACCTCCTACCTACCTGGATGTAATTTTACTTCAGCTGCCGTTTGGCAGATGCGGTCCACAGAGGTTAAAGTTAATGATGGGCGTGGGGCTCCATCCATGTATTGCTGGGGAAGCCTTGATGGAGTGGGATCAGCGATGGCTGCTTTGGGATTGTCCATGCCTCTTTAGTTACCCTTCACTCCTGCTCCTGGAAGCCCAGGGAACTCATTGATTTAGCAAGCTAGACTTGGATGGACTCTCTCACTCTACTCTGTCATTGGTACAATGGTCTGTTATGAGATTAGGTAACAAGCTAGGTATGGTGGTTTGTGCCTGAAATCCCATAATTCAAGAGGCCAAGACAAGAGAATCACAAGTTCTAGGCAAGTTTAGGCTACATGGTGTCCTAGAGCAGTCCGAGCCACAGGGTGAGGATATGTCTCAGAACAAAATTAACAAAATAGTGACAATTTCACTTGTCTATAGGAAGACTGTTTAGCTCTTGGTGGCCTGGAACTTACCAGAGATCCTAAAGGTGTGTGCCACCATGCCTGGTTTTGAGCATTCTTTATAGTGTCCTTTACAGTTTTAATGGACATGGTGATTGTACATAGTTAGGGGTAGAAAGTGACCTTTCTATGCATGTTCACCATGTAGCAATTGGAGCAACACATTTGCTACCCTAGACATTTGTTTTGGGGACACCTGACAATCCTGTCTACTAGTTATTTTGAATTGTCTGTGTATGGATTTGAGCACCTGTGTGCAGGTGCCCAGGGAGGTCAGAAGCATTGGATCCTCTGAAGCTAGAGTTACAGGAGGTTGTGAGCCATCTGAAGAGGTGCTGGGTACTAATCCACGTCCTCAGGAGGAGCAAACTATGCTCTAAACTGAAGCATCTCTCCAGTTCTACTAGGTATGCTGACGTACTGATTTTCCCCAGCCTCAGTTACACCAGAGTTGTTTTCCACACGAGATGGCCTTTTGTATTACTTCTGAGCAATACTTCTTAAATAAAACTAGTTTACACCTGTTTTTTTGGCTACAGAGAGCAGGGGTGGTGAGTGGTTGTCCGTCTGCTTCCTGTGGCTGCTGTGAGCAAGTATCACAAACTAGGGGCTTGAAGTATCAGAAACATTGTCACCGGCTGTTGTCACCAGGGTTGGGGCGGGGCCTGGCACCCACTGGAAGCCTCAACTTCTGTACTTCTGTGTTCATTTCTCTGCATGTATGGGTGTGTTTCCTCTCCCAGCAATACCAGTTGTAATAGACTTACTACCCCGACACATGCACTTTCCCTATAATGTTCCATCTTGAATGACTGGAGCATGAGATCAATGCCAGAGGCAGACACTGGCAGTAAGTATGGTTAACAGGCTGCCCTGTCATTGCCACCTCTGCAGCTTAGATTTGAAAACATCACTTAGGAGCTGGGAATGGTTGCGCATGCTGTTAGTCCCAGCACTCAGGAGGCAGAGGCAGGTGGATCTCTATTAAGATCCAGGCCAGCCTGGCCTACAAAGCTAGTCCAGGACAGTCAAGGCTACACAGGGAAACTGTCTTGACAACAGCACCCCCCCCCCCCCCCCCCCCCCCAAAAAAAAAAGATCACTTGGGAATCAGACATGTGGGACCTTTGAAGATTTGTTACTTTCTCTTAGCATAATGCCCCTAGCTGGTGGCTGTGTGTCACTAAACTGTTCCCTGTGCCTTTGTGGGCAGACCACTTCTCATGACTGTGCCCGCTGCTGTAGGAGAGGAACAGCATTTAAGGCCCAGGCTGCCCTGTTACCTGACTCTGCCAGCTTCCCCATCTGTACTGTCTGGAGGGACTATGTTGGTGCCTTCATTCTGCTTTGTCCAACTGACAATGCACTGCTGTTCTTTCCTTTCTGGGTTTTACCTCTTATACAACACTCTTGGATGCTGCCACCAACAATCCATTTGCCTTGCCTCAGATTATAGCTGGGGTGCAGCTCAGTGGTCTTGCCTATGTGTGCAATACCTGTAGATTCCCACAGCAGAGCTGCTGCAGCCCATTTCATCCCTCTACACTCCTGCAGTTTAGATACACAGTCAACTACTTACAGGCTGACTGACTTAGAGCTTTGCAGCTTCTCCAGCCCCTATAGTCTGTGGGAACCTGTTTCATCTCCTCATGGTGACATGGATGGGTAGAGCTGAAATGCTTCTAAACAGAAGCCCAGGGAGGGACTGTGCTGACCTGTGAGGCTCCGTCCTAGAAAGCCATCTGGCGCCTTCCCTCTCAGGAAGTGTACCCATGGAGCCATATCTCCCAGGTTGGAGATGCAGTTGTATCTCATTAGAGACCAAAGAGATACAAGGTACACACCTCAGATGCTTCCAGCCGATTACGACTATCTGAGACCTCGTATGGCCTCCTGCAGTCTCATACTATATGCTCCACAACACATGCCTGTTGGCACCCCAGGCTGGTACAGGAGTCTCCAGGACAGTTCTCAACAAGGTGCCACAGAGACTGAGTGGCAGCATGTTTACAGTGGACACCAGCACACTTGCCACATGGACTCTGTAGCATCTGGAATCCATGCCTGGCCCTGGTCCCTCTGGACCTTTACAGGTGCCAGGAAGGTTCTGGCTGTGGCCTTATTTATCAGAGAAGGCCAGACACGTTCGGCATGATTCTTAGCAGGGGTGAGCAAAGAGGCAGGAGCAGGTGGAGAGGAAACACACTTAAGGCTGGACCTAGAGACCCCTTATCTTACGAGCCAGTGGTGCTGATCTGGGCTTGCTGTTACAACAGTAGACCCAGGCAGCTTGCCAGAGCGCCACCCCACAGGGCAACTATCCTGCTGCCAGCCTGTCAGTTGCTCTGGGAAACCTGCAGTGTGTGTTTATTGGAGTCAGAGAGCCAACTGAGCGGCTTTTGTCTGGGGCTCAGGGGGTTCCATTGGGCTGAGTCGACCTTTTTCCTACTCCAATACCACGAAATGTGCCAACACAGCAGAGATTAGCCCAACTCGCCAATGTGAGGGAAATTCCTCGGGCAGACTGGCTGAAGGGGCTCAAGTGACTAGGTGGCCTAAGTCACAAGCTGCTGACCAGGCACCCGTAGGCCAGTTCTCCAAGTGCTGACAGGGCAGACCAGGCCTCACCATTCACTGGAATTTATTATCAGTGTCCCAGAGCTGCTACCACGCTGCCTGATTCAGGTGTGAGAACAGCTGTAAACATGATCAGAGCATGGGGCCTGAGTAGGTGTGTCATCAGTCCATGGTGGCCAGGCTGGCAACTGTACCCTTCTGGGCTGCTGCTGCGGCATCACTGGAGGCTGCCATTTTGCAACATCTGCAGATACTCCTTGTACAGTTTCTCCTGGGCTTCAAAGAGCTTCTTCAGCTTCTTGGCCTGCCCCTTGCTCAGCTCTTTGCCTTCATTGTCATGGGTAGGCAGACCCTGCAAAGACCACACAGATGCCATCAGTTCCCTCTGCCCTTCAATCCCCATCCCTGCTGACAGGAAACACCTCTCTCCCTGACTTGGCCATATTTATCTGGTATGGTTTTGAGATAGGGAACAGATCTCAAGATAGAGGCTGGTTGTGTAGTGGTGGCACATGCCTTTAATCCTCGTACTTGAGAGGCAGAGGCAGATCTCAGAGTTTGAGGCCAGCCTGGTCTACAGAGTTACACAGAGAAACTCTGTCTTGAAAAACACAAAAACAAAGCAAAACATAGGTGCTGGCTTCAAGCTTGAGATCCTCCTGCCTGCATCTCCAAAGTGTTGGGATCACAGGTATGTGTTGCTGCAGCTCTCTGTGGTTGGCTGGTCACCACCCTCTCTGGCAGTGAGGTTCTACTGGCTGAGACTAGAGAAGAGTCTGGAGCACTCTTCTCGGGGTGAGGAGCAAAGTCTCACTCAGGCCTATAACTTCTCAGCTCAGAGGTCGCCAGGCAATTATGTAGTGATCAATCTAAGAGCCCACAAAGAGACACCTAAGGGACAAAAGACACCTCCAGGGAGGGGGCAAGGCCATTGGGAGGGTTCCTGAAGAACTTACAGATTCCCTTTTCTGTAATCTTAAACTGGGCCTGGGATCATAGCCTCCAGTGCCAGGCACCAGAGCTCACCACATAAACGGCAGACAGCCTAGATTAGCCTTTGCCCTGATAGGAGCTGGGTGGTCCCAGATGGAGACCCACTCCAAACAGGAAACCCACTGGCTCAAGGCCGAAAGTCCCTGGACTCCAGCTTGGAGAATGAAGAGTGAGGGGTTGTCTTACATTTTCATCAAACTTGGAATACTTGTTGCTTTCTGACAGGAACATCTCATTGGGTGGAGTCCTCATCTTGGCCAGCTTTGCTGCCTGGAGCACACACAAGCATATATGTCACAGCCAAAGCAGTACAGTCCTGCCCACCGCCATGCTGCCCACTCTACCTCCTCCACTACATGGCTTCCATGCCCTTAAACTCAACATTAGGAGGCAGGAAGACTGGAGGGAAACCAAAAGCAGGGAGCCAAAGACCACCTAAGCATCTACTCCAGAGGCCTGGAGGGATGCAGCAATCCTCAGGTGGCAGGACTGTGGAACTGCTGGCACTGCGACCCTCCAAAGACACTCTGTCCTTTGCTGATGCCAGGACACCATCTGAGGGGTAGAGGCAGAGGCCAGCTCCCTCTGGGAGGCTCCATAGGGTGCCTGGTCCAAGCCCAAAGAAGGCACAGAGAACTGTGTGGCAGGCGCCAAAGTGTGATTTTTGCCCAGGAGACCCTGCACCCCAAACAGACAAGTGAAACAGTTACTTCTTGCTCCTGTTTCTTCCTGGCCGCCTCCTCTTTCTTTCTTCTCTTCTCTTCTTCAGCCTAGGGAAGCAGCACATGCCTGAGATGTGTTCTTGAGCCCACCCTGCTGTCCTGCCAGGCCCTACCTTCGCGGTGCTTGCCCTTGACACTCAATGTCAGCTCTCAGACTCCCAACTATCAACTTTGCTCCTCTCCCAAAGGTCCCTGGGAGAGCTGCTCTGAGTCTCTTCTCTAAGCTGTTATCCTCTCAACATGGTGCCTGCCTGTTCCTGGCCCATGATGCAAAGGATTCCAAGGGGTCCATTCACTGCATCCAGGTTTTTCTTTCTTTCTTTGTTTTTTTTGAAACAGTGTCTTGTTATACAGCTCAGGTAAGTCTGCAATTCATAGTAATTCTCCTGCCTCAGCCTCCTGGGTACTGAGGTTAGAGATATACATCACTACACTTACTACAACAATACATTTCTGTTCTTTCTCAAATTTGATACCCAAGTCCTCATGCAGGAGCCTTCTCCATCGCTGAGAACGGGGACAGGGAGAGGGACACTTAGAGGACAAGCAGACAGAGTAGGGCAAATGGCAGCACCCAGGACACTTGGCACCAGATAAAAGCCAGGTGGCACACACATGCTTCCTAAGTGATGAGCTTCACTTTAGCTGAGGGATCCTTTTTAAGAACAGGTCACTTGTTCCAGACAGTAGTGTCTTTCCTGTCAGGGCTGCCATTCAAGGGCTGTCGGCCTCAACAAGGTGACAAAGAACTCCAGGAAGCTAAGGCATAGCTATCACCTCACTGAACATGCCAAGTTCATGTAGGCTATGCCCCAGAGGTATGTGGCTTCATGCCCTGGAACTGATCAAGGACTCCAAGGCCAAGTGGGCACTCAAATTCATCAAGAAGAGGGTGGGGCCTTTAGAGTCAACTCACTTGCTGCTCTTGTAAAGGAACAGAGTTTTATTCCTAGCACCCTTTTCAGGTGGGCCACGACCACCTGTCAACTCCAGTTCCATGGGGACCTGATACCTTCTTCTGGTTTCTGTGGATACCTACACATGTGGCATATACTCATTCAGACTTGGACATAAATAAGAATAAAAATCAATCTTTAAAAAGGGATGGGGGCTGGAAGATGGCTTAGGAGTGAACAGTACTTACTGTTCTTTAGAAGACCCAATAGGCTTCCTAGCACCAATGTCAGGACCCAATGTCCTTTTCTGGCCTCTATAGGCATCTGTGGCATATTCTCACATATATACACATAACTAGAAATGCTTTTTTAAGGGGTTGGGATGTATAACCAAGAGAAACCAGGAGGAACTGAGAAAAACCAGCAGCCACGAGAAAAGCTGCACCAAGGGCTGAGCCACCCTGCCTACTGTCACCCCCAATAAATATTCATACCACATTAAAATAAATAAATAAATAAATAAATAATATATATATTATATTATATATGTTATATAATATAATATATATATTGGTTTTTCCAGACAGGGTTTCTCTGTGTAGCTTTGGCTGCCCTGGACTTTGCAGACCAGGCTGGCCCTGAATTCACATAGATTCACCTGCCTTTGCCTCCCTAAGTGCTGGGATTACAGGTGTGCACCACCACACCTGGCTACTAGATAAAAATTTAAAAAACAACAGTAACAACAGGTCACTTGAAATGGGAATGGTGGTGCATCCCTGTAATCCTAGCACTTGGGAGGAGAAAGCAGGAGAATTAAGAGTTCAAAGCCAGCCTTGGCTAAATCCTGAGCCTGAGAGACATGAGACCCTGTTTCAACAAAACACCATAGACTAAAAGGCTGACTCCACCCCTGCCCCCTTTATATTTTGTGGAGATAAGCTCACACTATGTAGCCTTGGCTGGCCTACAATGAACTATGTAAACCCAGCTGGTCTCATGGAGATTCAAAGAGATAGCCTGCTTCTGCATCCGGAGTGTTGGGATTAAAGGAAGGTACCACCACACCCAGACACGGGGTCCCTTTTCTGAAGTAGTTATCTACCCAGTTAACTTTTCTTCATGATTTTTTTTCAGGGGGGGAGTGGAGGGTGGTTTCAAGATAGGATTTTAGCCCTATTAGCTGGTCTGGAACTTGTTCTGTAGAGCAGGCTGGCCTCAAATTCAGAGATCCTCCTGCCTTTGCCTCCTATGTACTGGGATTAAAGGTATGTAACACCACTATCCACCATCCATCCCAAATAGCCATTAAAAAAAAAAAAAAAAAAAAAAAAGATTATTTATTTTACGGCTATGAGTGCTCTCTCTGCTCGTGTGCCTGCATACCAAAAGAGGGCATCAGATCGCATTACAGAAGGTCGTGAGCCATCTTATGGTTGCTAGGAATTGAACTGAGGACCTCTGGAAAAGGAACCAGTGTTCCTAACTGCCAAGCCATCTCTCCAGCCCCAAAGATCCATTTTTTTTTTTTTTTTAATTTTATGTACATCGGTGTTTGACTGCATGTATGTCTATGTGAGGGTGTCAGATCCCTGGTCAGACAGTTGTGAACTGCCATGTGGGTGCTGGGAATTGAACCCGGATCCTCTGGAAGAGTAGTCAGTGTTCTTAACTGTTAAGCCATCTCTCCAGTCCCCAAACATCCATTCTTAAAACAACAGAAAAATCCAACAGTGTTAGTGTTTTCATTTTCAGTAAAGTCAAGCTCCATCTCTTCGCCTTTACTAACCCTTTTCTTTTCTTCCTTCTCTTTCAGTAGAGTGTCTCTGTCCACCAACTTCACCACTGTTGGCAGTCCTGAAAGCAGATAATCAGTGAGACGCAGGGCTGTGGAGCAGCCCGCCTGGCCCTGAGCCTGTGGGCCAGGGCCACCAACCACTCCTGCATAGAGATCTGGGAGACCCTACCTCCTGGCTCACACAGACAAAATCAATGCCAGGTGAAGAAAACTGGTAAAAAGATAATAAAACAGGGCTGGGTTGCAGATCAGGGGTAGAATGCTTGCCTAGCTCTGTTCGAAGCCCTGTAATTTCATCCCAGCATTGCAAAAACACAAAACCATGGTAAAATAGGAAGGCTTTGCCTGTTTGAAGTCATTAAATTCAACTCATCATTTTAGCAGGCATATTGGCTTATACCTGCAATCCTAGCACTTGGGAGGCTGAGTCAGGAGGACTGCTATGAGTTCAAGCCTAGCCTGGGCGATACAATAAGATGCTGTCTCAAAAGATTGCACTTTCCACTGTCTTTTTTCTTCTTATCAGAAAAAAACAATACTTCTGGAGTGCTTAGCAAACCCTTGGAAGGAAATGAACACCATGCTCAAGTCAGCTATTGCTGTCAACCACCTTCAGATAAGCACAAGTGGCCTCCGACAAGCTCTTCCTTCCTACCCTGTATGACTCTTTGTATATTAAAAAGTTGAATTTTTTTTTCCTGTATAGTAAAAGGCTCTACAAAGTCAGAAAGCATGCATTGAGACTGGGGTACATGAAGCTGCCTTCCCCAAGAGTGTGAGAAAAGGCAGGTCATCTGCAAGTAGAAAACAAGTAACGTCTGCTCAGGTCCCCGGAGGAAATGAACCCGTCACCATAACAAGTAATGAGCTAAGCCTCCTGAGATGGGGTAAGGGAGCAGGGAACATCTGAGAAGACACCTACTCTGCCTGGGGTTCTTCAGCCACACATGAAGAATGTGCTGGTGCCCTTGAACCCCTAGACTACTGCTGTCCCACATTCCCTCCTAGCATCCTTCTCACCACCCACCTATGCCCAGCTGCTCGCCCTGTTCACAGAAAGCAGATCACTCACCTTCATGGTCTTCAAACCGCACCCCAAGCTCAGGCAGGATGTCATCCCGGAGGGCATCACTGAGCTGCAGAACCTCAAGGACTGTAAGCAAGAAAGAGCAGCTCCCTTAGACTGCAGAAAATGTAGGACCCCCAAACCCACGCTTCCTCCAGTGTTGGCGAGTGGGTAGCGGCTGCCGGATCTGGAGAGAAGCCAGGGAAGCCAGGAGGCTACCCATGCCACCACTGGCACAGAAGTCCAAGGTACAGCAAGGCCCACAGCTACCTTTATGGTGAGCCCATAGGGTCTAATGAGGACAGTCAGCTGTTCTAGCACTGCAGACTAGTGCTTCGAGCCAGGACCTGTCTGACAACATTCTGTGGATTGCTCCCAGAGGCACTGAGGAGGGAGAAGTCTGGCTGTCCTGAGCCAGGTGTGGACAAGTTTTGTTCCACAATGACAAGGCTCTATAACATCCAAAACTATGGTCATCACCAGCCTGGCTCAGCACTGAGGCCATGTCCCCTCAGGCATGTCTCCAGTTCAATGCTACACTTATTCAGGAACTCTGCCCTGAGTCATCCTGATGTCCTAAAGGGCTCCTCCCTCCCCTAACATTGTCACCTCACACACTAGCCACAGGACCCACCTCAGCAGTCTTGTCATACGTCTGAGGGCTAAGAGCTCCTTGGCTGCTTGGTAAGAAGATTCAGCAACCGACCCTCCAGCTCTGAATGCCCTACCAAATCAGAATGTAATCAGAGTGAAGGGTGTCCAGGGTTCAGACGGGGTCTCGTTGTAGCCCTCCAGTTGCTGCTTGTCTCACTTGGAGGTATGAGTCTAGTCATAGACAGGAGGTATGGAGGGGTCATAGACAGGGAAAGGGACCTGCACACAACCTCAGAGATGATACTGGATTTGGCTCACAGGGAGCTTGTTGAGCCTGGTCAGACCTGGCCCAGTCACCACAACAAGTGGCGGCTCCAAGGCTGAGTCAGAACACCAGGCAGAGACTGAGAGGAAAAGAGCAGGAGATAGAGAAGCCAAGCAAACAGAGCAGATGGGAATCAAAGGACTGTGGGTGTGGCCAGTCACTGAAGGCTTGAACATTCCTAACCTCTGAGTTGGTTTCTCTGTTGGTGCTAGTACTTTCAATGACCAAAGGCATCACCCTTCTCTGTGGAGGGCAAAAGGACAGACACTGGAAAGCCAAAAACTCAAGGGAATGGACTTTGTAAGGCCAGCATCATGGTCCATAAGAGACACAACACAGGTTGTCTCTCTGCTCAGGCTCACACTCCAATTCCCACTGCAATTAGGAACCAAGAGTCCTAAAGGCTTTGATCCTAGGTGGTTCTTCTGCCTTTTCCTGATGGAAATGTACCCAAGGGTGTCAGACTAGTTCTTCTACGGCCACAACCTCACAGAGCTGTGGCATGTGAAATAAGACAGCACAGGTCAGTCAGGCTGCCAGCTCTGTGTACAGGATCTTTCTACTGCGGCAAACTCTGCTTAGAACTATGAACATCTGCAGTCTGTGGGCTCCTTTCAAGTTGGCTTAGTTAGCTTCATCACTACCACCAAAACATGTAAGTAAACACAAAAAATTAAAAAATGACAGAAGGCCAGGCAGTGGTGGTGCACACCTTTAACGCCAGCACTCCAGAGGCAGAGGCAGGCACATCTGAGTTCGAGGCCAGCCTGGTCTATAGAGCGAGTTCTAGGAGAGCCAAGACTACACAGAGAAATAAAACAAAACAAAACAAAACAAAAAAAAAAAAAAAGAAAGAAAGAAAAAAGAAAAAAAGGGGCTAGGGACAGAAGCATGAGGAGCCACATTCGAATCCTAGCACCCATGAAAAAAGCCAGGTGTGATGCTGTCAGCTTATAATCCTAGCACCAGAGAGATGGCTCCCTGCTACTTGCTGGCCCATCAGCCATGCTGAATTGGCAAACCTCAGGTCTTAGTCAGAGAATCTGTCTTATAGGTGGATGGTTCCTAAAGAACAACACTAAAACATGTGTGCAAAAAGGCACACACACATTTTTAAGTGGGGGAGGGGAGATACAGAAAGAGAGAGACAGAGAAAGAGAGAGAGATCGATCCAGAAAATGGAGAAGATAGGAAACCAGAACCTGTGCACATGGCACAGCTCAGGACCCACGGATAAGCTGGCATCTCCTTAGTTATTGCCATTAGGGACTCAGGCACCCCACACTCTCACTCCTAGGGGCAAGCCTAGAAAAACTGAAATCCATTTCCAGTGAGTGCCTGGGTGCTGTCATTAGCAATACCATTCACAAATACTATCAAATGGAGCAAAGAGAAAGTGAGGTCTAAGAACAGGAGGCAGCAATCCACCGAGCCTTGAGAAGGAACAAAACACATGCCAGCTCCGGCACGTACAGACCTCAAATATGCCATCTTCCATAAAAGGCCAGAATGGGGCAGTCGGCGGCAGCAGCAGCAACACTGTATGACAGTGAGGGGCGCACTCTGGGGAGATAGGGGCAGTGGAGCTACACAAGGAGTCCTGCACCGAATGCTGAGAGCTGATCTGAAGATTACTTTTGTTATACTCTATCAACCTTAATAAATTATGTCTGCCTGAACTCAGTCAGAGGCCTGCTACTGTCACCTACATGACTCATGGAGGATATAGCCCAGGCCACTGGGGTCCCCAGTGCCATGGAAGTTTAGGTCTGAAACTGGCTGCTGATCTGAGACCAGGATGGAAGCCTGCTGGAGGACTGGGCAGTCCTCAGTTGGAGGCCACCCTTGCCACGGCCAATAGCATTCCTGCTGAGAAGCACACTCTCCAGTGTCTCAAGCCTGGGTCACCAGTAACAGAAAGGAGACAAGTGCAAACCAAAGAGCAAGAGGGTTGCTGGCTGTGCATAGAGCCCTCTATCTTGCCTCCATTAGAACAAGAGCTATGCAGATACCTGGCCTCAGGCCCAAGGAAGGGTTCTGCCTGAGATGTTCCAAGTCAAAAGAAACTCTGCCTCAGTACAAAGCTGCCCCGAGGGGGTCAGTGGAATAAGGCAGGTCCAGCTGGGGCTATACAGCTACAGCCCATGGGCAGCTATCACAGATAGCCCAGCAGGGGGTGAACAGCAAGGGTGAGGTACCCTAACAGGCCTCACCTTTTTTCTCTCGAGCAACCTTCCGCACCCCTTCTCTGAATTCCGATAATACTTGCAGGTAGGGCATGACTGTAGATTCGAGCTGTTGGAAAAAAAATGGATTTGAGTCACAGAAGTGATTGTTGAATTTGTAACCCAATACCCAAAAATTCAGTGGCTATGCCACAGAATACATGCTGCCATACCCTGTGTCCTAAAGCCCACAAGTTCTTGTCGTGCCACGTGGTATGAGAGTGACATGTGCTAGAGTGGAGCTAGACCCTATCTCCTGCCTTCTTGGACGGCTTCAAGAAGCTACCCACCATACAGACAACCTTAGCTCCTAGTACCTATCTAATAAAGGTGTTGTGGGCTAGGGAGCAAAAAATCACCTTTAGGCTTCCAGCAGGATACACTTCAGCAGACGCTGCTGACACAATGTTTTCCTCAGGACAGACACAGTTGCCAGAAACCTGTCCTTGCCATTTCCAATGGGCTGTCAGGAGGAATTGACCATTTGTGTTTATATGTGGGCCTGCTGAGGACTAGCCATCTTATTAACTTACACGCCCAATAACAAAGGCTCACTACTTACAATGACACTGAGGATAAAAGGATCTAGAGCCACACTAGGTAAGATCCAAACAGGAATCTGAATATAGAACTATCTTACAGTGTGTTTCTCTATCTCCACGCCCAAAAAGGTCTGGGGCTTCTGAGCCGGCTCTCCCTGTGTCTCAACTACACAGTAGCTGCAGAGCCAAGATAAGGAGGTGGGAGAAGCACTGGCTAGAAGGCAAGGGAGCCCTGAAGTCTGAGCTAACTAGGCCTGGCCTTCCACCAGACTGACAAGGGAAACTGTCTCACTGCCGCAGAGGCTCTGGACTTCTGGTGTGAACTACACCCCACCTCCAACCCCCTTGGACAGTTTAAACAGGCTAGTCACCATACAGCCAACCTTGGCTTCCAATAGGCCTCTTCAAGGAGGCATCCTGCTAAAAGGCAGGGTCTGCCTCTAAGAGTTCTGGGGCTGGTATCCTGCTGCCCGGCTTCCACCTGGGCACAAGAGGTTTCGGCTCAAGTGTGCCTCTCTGGCTCACACAGAATATTTAAACTTGGAAGTCAACCCCTAACCTTCACAATGGGAGCTGTGGGAGAGAGGATGATTGGCCTCACAAGCTTACTACATTCATTTGTGGCTGCTACTACTTACAGGGGGCACCTAGGAATACATGACATCATCTATCTTAAGATGCCTCCCCAAGACCACAGCACCACTGGAGCGATGGCCCAACACTTTGGTGGCTCTGCAAAGGATCCAAATTCAGTTCCTAGCATCTATATCGGGTGACTCACAACCACCTGTAACTCCAGCTCCAGGGAATCTGATGCCTTCCTCTGAGGGCACCTGTATTCTATGCAAATACCCATCCCCCCATACACACAAGTAAAAAAAGTGTCTGAAGTATTGGCACACGCCTTTAAGCCCAGCACTTAGGAGGCAGAAGCAAGCAGATCTCTGTTGAGTTCAGGGCCAGCCTGGTCTATACAGAAAAACACTGTCTCAAGACAAAAGAAAAAAGAAAGCTGGCAGTGTTTTTGTTAAGAGGACAGAGGAGCCATGTGTGAATGTCTAAAAAGCCCCAGCAGTGTTTTCATGTGGGCAGGTCTAGAAGCCACCACAGCCAATAGCTCACACTCAGGCCTCTTCCTTCATGGGAGCTGGGCTCAAGAGCTAAAAGCCCCGTGTGGAGGAGGGGCCTCTTGGGTTGCTCATCTATTGGTAGGAAGCAGCTCTGAGACTGCTTTGTCTTTCCATTTGTACTGAGCTACTGTTTGTATTGGCATAGCAGATGTTCCATCTAAATATTTATATACACTTTCTTAATACTGTAAAGTGTGCTTTCTGCAGGAGTGGGGGAATCTTAAATGAGCTGTCCTCATGTTGTAAAGGGACATAACTGATGTGTGTCCATTAGCCCGCTAGACCTGCAAATGCTGAAGCCAGCTGTGGACCACGGGTCTATTCTAACAGGGGCTTCTTTGCATGCTTAGACATACACAGATGCTCTGTGGGACCATGGCTTTCCACTTTCTTGGCACTGGCTGCTGGAACAGAGGCTCAAGCTGTGTAATGACTTCTGGGCTGGTAGGAGAACCGGATCTGGCCTGTCATGGGCTTCTGCCCAGCTCTGTGGGTCAAAGAGCAATAGTGGGAATCCCCTCAGGGTATCATTGTAGTATGTGAAAATGTGACCTTTAGGAGAGTGTCCAGTGATTACAGCATCCACGCTCCACATTCTTAGTGGCTTGAATAGGAACAGCCCCCATAGACTCATGTGTTTGAATGCTTGGCCCATAGGGAGTGGCCTTGTTGGAGGAAGTGTGTCATTGTGGGGGAGGGCTTTGAGGTCTCCTATACTCAAGCTATGACCAGTGTGGCACAGTCTCCTTCTCCAACACCATGTCTGCCTGCATGTTGCCATGTCTCCCAACATGATGATAATGGACTAAATCTCTGAACTGTAAGCCAGCCCCAATTAAATGTTTTGTTTTGTTTTTTTTAAATTTTGGGGACAGGGTTTCTCTGTGTAGTCTTGGATGTCCTGGAATTCACATTGTAGACCAGGCTGGCCTCAAACTCAGAGATCCACCTGCTTCTGCCTCCGAAGTGCTGTGATTAAAGGTGCTATATTACCACACCCGAAAATGTTTTCTTTATAAGAGTTGCTGTAGTCATCTCTCTTTACAGTAATAGAAATCTTAACTAAGACACTCAGGTTGAAATATCTGGAGGAGAAACAAATCATATATTTGTATTGAACATGTACCATTATTTCCCAAACTATACAATGTAACCATCTGAACAGCAATTTTTTTTTTTTTTTTCCTTTTAGGAGACAGGGTTCTCTGTGCAGTCCTGACTATCCAGGAACTCACTCTATAGACCAGGCTGGCCTTGAACTCAGAGATCCTTCTGTCTCTGCCTCCTGGGTGCTGGGATTAAAGGTGTATACCACCAAGGCCCAGCTCTGTACAGCATTTATAACATGGAGATTCTATACAACCTAGAGGTGACTTAAATACAACCTAGAGAAGATAGTTGTTGGTGAGGTGCTATTGGACAAACATGAGGTCCTGAGTTTGATACCCAGCACCTACATAAAAAAGCCAGGGTGATGGGATATGCTTATGATCCCAAGGCTGGGGACGCAGAAACAGATGAATCCCTGGAGCTTGATGGCTAGCCAGCCTAGCCTAATTAGCAAGTCCCAGGTCAGTGAGACCCTGTCTCAAAAAACAAGGCAGGTGGCTTCTGAGCCTGACCTCTGACCTCTACACACACACATATACACACACACACACACACACACACACACGCACGCACGCACGCACGCACGCACGCAGGCATGTACATATAATAGAGGAACTATTATGAAAAGGGAAAAGTGGCTTCAAGGCATGCAGCCAGTGGCATTGGCTGGGTGGCAGCAGCTGGCCACTTGAGGACCCTTACTTACATTCAGGTTGGTTCCAGGCCCACCAACTGGGAAACCCAGGGAGCTCTCCTCCTCTATGGCCCCAAAGATCTGAGGGAAGAAACAGAAGGGACTCAAACTGTGTGCAGGATGAACAGGATATACAGAGGTGAGGTGTCACCCGTGGCCAGTAGCTCAAGAACTGTCCTGACTTCTCTGGGGACAGGCAGCCAGGTCAGTCCCCACGACTGGCTAAGGAAAGGCAGGAAGGAGCAGTATTAATCCCTATCCCAAGGTACCTGCATCCATTCATGGTGCACCCTGGCTCTGAGCTGTTGCTCCACCCCTCTTCCAGCTAGAAGCCACTGGAGGCTGATAACAAGGACAAAAAGGTGAGGCAGGGAAAGCCCCACTGGCCTAGAGGGGGTGGCCGGAGCCAGAAATGCTTTGCACAAGATGTGCTCAGAGCAGAGACCGACAGCTGTGACTACAGGTGGCTCTGAGGCTTTAACCACAACTCAGACAGGCCTCAGACCAGAACGGGGTCAGGCAACAAGCAGCAGCTTCCTGCATCACCCAGGAGCTGAGTTCCCACCACAGGCCTGTCGCAAGGCTCACTTTCAGCATGTGGGTGAGGTACAGGGCGATGTTCTCCAGCAGAACCCGACTGGGCCTCCTCCTTTCAGCCTTCCTGGCCGCTATGTAGAGGTTGCACTGACTGACCAAAGCCCGCATCTCTTCCATGACAGTGCGGGTGTCAACATTATCACACAGGGCTTCATGAACTGCTGTCTTCTTGTCATAGAAGCTGAATGAGGAAGAGGAATGAAAGCAACATCAGGCCTGATGCTCTACCACAGAAGCTCTCCAGAGTTCAACAACTAGAGCCACTGCCATCAGCAGGCATTGTACTTCTGACAGGTGACAGGGTCTGGCCTCATCAGCTACCCAGGACAGGCCATGATGGAGAGACCCTCAGCCAGCACCCCCCCCACACACACAACCAATGAAAAGGTTCCACCTTACTTCTTATTGAGTTCCACTTCTTCAGCTTCCCACTTTTCAAACTGGCCAGTGATGTCTACAGGGGCTCGGAGGATGTCTTTCACGTTTAAAAAAAATTCCTGAAGTTACAGAAGTCAGGTTAATGACATCTGGACAGGCTTATACTTAGAGAGACTTGACATCCTACAGGTGTGATGTCACTTGAGGAGAAATCCATCAGCCCAATGCACACAGTCCCAAAAGACACAGAACCCTTCTTTTTGGGACAGAAATGTGACATACTTCCTGGGAAGGAAGCCTGAGTCAGAATGAAGTGACCCACATGGAACATGGCCTTGACTTTGCAGATATCAGTTTCAGGAGGTGGCACTAAGTGGCCATCACTGTGCCCTTGCTTATGTCAGAAGATATACTACCCACAAGCCCTCTACCTCTGACAAGAACTGGGCACTCACATTCATGAACTTTTCATACTGAAGTGCAGACTCCATAGTGTTGCTGGAATAGTCCAATGTGTCTTTCCAAGAGTGCATGAGGAATGCCAGCCGCAGCTGCCGTGCTGGGGAGCAGATACATAGCAGCCGTTATTCCCAAGCAGCTGCTGGTACCCAGGCCATGGGTTTTTGCAGAGGCGGTGCTAACCTGAGTGCTTCTTCAAGGCATCTTTAATGGTGATGAAGTTTTTCAGTGACTTGGACATCTTGCAGCCTGCTATCGTCAGGTGGCCCGTGTGCAAGAAGTACCTGACCCAGCAGTCGTTTTCAAAGTAGGCCTGAGTGCAGAGAGACAGGAGGAAGGCTTGGGGGCTCTGGCAAGGCCTCACCTGTCCAGAGGTGCTGGACACTCAGTGCATAGCGTCTTGCTGCGTGCACTATGCATAAGATAGGTGTCTCTCTTAAGTGGGGCACCTGGGGCTTAGAGAGAATGTACTGATGACCCGCCAGCAGGACATAACTGGTTTGAACCTAAGCCTGTCTGCCTGCGAAGGTCAAATTGTTATTACTGGGATTCAGACAAAATGACTGGGGCTCAGTTCTACCTCAGTTCCTGACATGGATGCCAAGTTCATCATGAGACTCTTTCTGAGGTTGCTGCTGACGCCTCTCCAGCAGCGCAAGAAGGGCATCATGACCCCCTTCTAGCAAGGCAACTCGTCTTTACCTACCTCTGACTGCGCCAGCTCATTGTCATGGTGGGGAAAGCGGAGGTCAAACCCTCCACCATGAATGTCCATTGAGGCTCCCAGGAGTGTGCCTGCCATAGCGGAACACTCTATGTGCCATCCTGGACGACCCTATGGAGACACAACGGGCCCTGTTGATCATTCCAAAACTGCCCAGGCCTTTACTACCTAAACAAATGACCTTTAAGCCTCTCAACCTCAGTGCAACAGCTCAAAATCTTCACAGGGACAAACTAAGGGAAAATCTTTTTACAGAGTTCAAAGTCAGTCTTGTGCTGTGGCCAAGCTAAAGCCCGGGAATGATTTCCAGATTCCCCAAGCACTCAAGTGGCAATAGCCACATTCACCCAAGTCAAGGATGTCACATAGTCATCTAGACCTCCAGTGTCAAGAACATCAACTTTGGGCTGGAGCGATGGCTCAGAGGTTAAGAGCACGGTGTGCTTTTCCACAGGTCCTGAGTTCAATTCCCAGTAACCACATGGTAGCTCACAACCATCTATAATGAGATCTGGTGTCCTGTTCTAATGTTAAGGCATACATGCAAATAATGTATACATAATAAACAAATAAATAATTAAAAAAAAAGAACATCAGCTTACATTCATGAAAACCCAGAGAAGAACCCTCCCCCAATCTGACTGCACCCCACTAACAGCTCAGGAAAACGAACTCTGAGACGAGAAGCTGCTTATTCAGAGGCCTAGCATCCATGGGCTCTGCAGCTCTTCACTGTTCCAAAACCAGGTTCCGGTCTCAGCAGCGCCGCCCATCTTTTCCTGGCACTCACTAAGGAGCTGTGCTAGTAGCCCATGAGAGACAGCACCTTTTCTCACTGCCCCTGCTCCCAACAGCGGTTCACTCACTTTTCCCCAGGGGCAAGGCCAGGACGGCTCTCCTGGCTTGGAGGCCTTCCATAGGGCGAAGTCATTGGGAGAGCGTTTCTCACTGAGGCGGTCAGCGGAAATGCTCAGGTCACCTGTGAATGGTTAAGGAAATTGGACAGGATCATTTAGTAGCACGTGCCTATAGGAGTGTCAACACCTGACCTCAAGTCACCCTGTGTGCCCAAGGCCAACCCATCTTGTCAGCCAATTAACTTGTGACAGACATTGATACCAATTACTGCCTATCAGCTCTTAAACCTAATTCCTAGCCAGAGCTTCAGCAGCTGTGGCTTCCTCCAGATACACCTCCCTCTTCAGTTGTGAACCCCATGTCTGTAGGAGAGGTCACTGCACTCTGGGCTGAAGCTAAAGTGTGTGGCTCATTGGGGCACAGCTCAGGAAACCTGGCCCATGCAGGTAGGAGCCCCGGGTCAACAGCACACATAGCTGCCAACATGCTGCTTTCCAGAGGTGCAAAGGTGTGGCTGAGCTGCTGGATACCACTTTGTGGAAGCTGAGATCAGTGGTGACATTCCTTCTTGATTCCTAAAGCACCTGGCAAAATGGCTGAGAAAGAGCAGGGGTGCCTGAAGGGTGCATTTCCTGCCAGGTTCTCTGAGACCTCTCAGGGGTGGTGGTGGGAACCACTGGCCAGAGCACTTGAACAGCAGCACACAGATATAAGAAGGCTGGAGACCCAAGAGGATGGCACTGTCTCCAAGTACACAAAGGGCTTATAGATAGAGCTGCTGTGGAGATGGGGACCTGGTCCCCTAACTGAAGATGAAGTCTATGCTGGGGGATAAATAGAATAAATGCCTTTCTTCTTAGGCCCTGGACTACAAGGGTCCACCTGATCCTTGCATTCATTCCCTGGAAAAGGAAGGACACTTGCTAGTTTAGGAGGCTAACTTGGGATTTAAGTGCAGCTCTATCTCTCAGGTTTGATGTCCCCAAGCTGTGGTGGGAGGGAGGCACTGCTAGGGCATCCTGAAACACAAGCTCCAGGTGTGGGACATGCACTGAATGCGGAATGTTTGACAGGACTCCTGCCATCAATCCTGGCCGAGAGACAATCACTGTTACACTCTGGTGTGTTCATCTGCAGAGTGAAATTAATTTTTTCACGAGAAATGCAGATACACGTGGCACTCAGGACTGGCTCTAGTTCCTTCCTGCTAGTCCTCTGCCAGCAAGAAGTATCCAGAACCACAGCTCTTGAGCTATACAACATGCTCTTTCAGCTACCCTCTTTCACACAGGCTAGGCTAGCAGCCAGCTTTTCCATCAGTGTCTATGGAGAAAGTATTCACTAACCGCCCTTTACCATTCCTTTCTCTCTACTTGTTTTTTTTTCACAGCGTTACACCTGACTCTTGTGCCCCAGGGTCTCCTTTCCTCTAAGGGACTCAGGAGTAGAAATCTCAGGTAGCTTGCTGAAGTGTGGAGGCCTTGCACACCTGCACCTTGGTTAGGTGACATTTCCTCTTGAGAAGAGGACTGTTTGGAACTAGCTCAGACTGCCTTGTGCACCTGGCCTGTGGTCAGGGGGCTTAAAGGGAAACATCCCAGAGACTGGAGAAATGGCTCAGTGATTATGAGCACTGGCTGCTCTTTGAGAGGATCTGGGTTCACTTCCCTGTAATCACATGGTAGTTCAAGACCATCTGTAACTCCATTTTCAGGGGATGCTACCTTTACTTTCTGACCTTCTCGGGCACCAGGCATGCGCATGGTGCACAGCCATACATGCATACAAATACTATACACATTAAAAACACAATTTAAAAGGGGAACGATGTTATTCGATTCCTTCAACCGCATCTCAGCATATTCAAAACTTGCTCTGCCTACCTAAGCTCTTTGATTCCATAAAGTCTACAATCTGGCTCTAGGCATGTGTCAGTGTGTGGCCCTGGAGCCTTCTCAGTTTTATCACTGAGTCATACTGTAGAGTCATCTTTTTAATACCAAACCACACACTTATCTACCACTGGGCCCAATACCAATATCAAACCGGCTTAGCTTATATCTTGCCAAGGTTTCCATGTTATTATATTGAGCTTTTCAATTCTGGTATTTCTTTAGAATAGAGCCCTGAAGCTGATATTTCTATACAAAGCCTACATTGTTTTAGCTAGATTGACTTATAGAAACAAGGGGCGTCAGTGGGAGATGTAGCTGGCACAAAGTAATTCCTCATCCTAAGGACAGTGTGCATTCTCAACCCTGGATTTTGTGAGCCTGTCCTTAGCTTCACTGTAGGATAAACACTTCTGAGAAGTGTTTTCATGTGGTTCTGCCTGATCCAGGAAAACCCTGACACCTGTCTTTAAAACACTTGGAACAAGCCAGGCATAGTGGTACATGCCTTTAATCCCAGCACTGGGGAGGAAGAGGCAGGTGGATTTCTGTGAGTTAGAGGCCAGCCTGGTCTCCAAAGTGAGTCCGGGACAACCAGGGCTACACAAAGAAGCACTGTCTCAAAAACCAAAAATAAACTTGGAACAAGATCACCAAATACACATCACTGCACACATGTATAAGCCACACATTTTGCCACAGGCTTTGGGGCCTCTGTGTCGGGACAGTCCAGTGCTGACTTCTCTGTTCCTTGAGCAATGCTGCCTTAAACAGAAGTCCCCTGGCACTCCTTTAGGGAAAGCAGCCTGCTCTCTGTGTGTCTGTGCAGTGTACACGGCTGCCCGCCATGACCAGAGGCACAGTCCCGGCACAGGTCATGAGCGAGGAAGAGCAACTTAGCTTTGCTACCACGTGCGCTCCCTGGGCTCTTACCTTCTCCTTCCTGAAGGGCTTTCTGATCCCCAACGGCCTCCGGCACCAGCTTCCCATAGGAGTGCTTTTCACTAGCAGCGAACTTGGCTGTGTCGAAGTAGACGGACCCATTTGAAGCATAGCTGGAAACAAGAGGAAAAGGGATCTCAGCTACACACCATGACACTAAAGAGAGAGTGCGAAGGGCTGGGAACTGAACCCCTGCCACCAAACCTCTGCTCTCTGCAGCTGGGGATGCCTCCTGAGGCACAGGTGGCTGGCCTCAGTGTCAGGCACGGTGTCCCACAGATTCTCTGTAGTGGCACAACCCCATGTGACACACCTTCTCCTCCCTCTGCATTCATTCTACTTTGTGATCCTATCATGGCTCTCCATGTGTCTCTACCGTATTTTAGCACGGAGGAATTTCCTCTCCGACCCAGCTTGCCACTTGGCTGGACCAGTGTCTCCTGCTGCCCTGCAACCATCTGTCATGTGGGGTGAGGTAGCACTGTCACTTTGGAGGCAGTGACAGTGGGCACCATGCACAGAGCCCTCTCTCCTCTAGCCTGTGCAGCCAGCGAGCAGAGAAGTGACTTGAGACCAGGTCCAGCAGTGCAGTCGGCAGGTGCCTAACGCTGCCTACAGCACTTGTCAGACATGCTACAGCAGTAACCTTGAGTGGGGTGGTGTCTACACTAAAATCTCAGCCAGGCAACAGCATACACCCGTAAAGAGTCTGAGTGGTACTGATGCTTCTAGGGGCCCTGCAGTGTCCAAGCTTACTATCATGCTGTCCTGGCCCCAATGACCTATGGTCGTCACTGTCCAGCTTCCAAGGAGATACTGGGCCAGGTCTTCCTGATAACATCCAGGGGAAGCCACTGGGCCACCGAGAAGAATTCTCATTGCTCAGCTGGCATGATGTCCCTGACACTGGCTGGTTCCGTGGGAAAATAGACACATGGTAAATAGATTTAGTCCTTCCCTGTCTGGGGCTTGCAGAGAGAGGAGGCTAAGGACACTTGAGTACTGGCCTCTGGACAGTCATGAAAACTGCGACAGCACTTCAAAAGAATGGCTGTTGGGAGCTGTTGGAGAGGCCAGTTCTGCCTCTCCAGCCTGCTTCCTGACTCAATTAGCAAAGTGGTATTTTTCCAGTTAAATGCTTGTGACAACAGCATACTATGTATGTATGAAGCAAGGGCTGGGCTGGGGGGTGAGAGGGGGAGGCCCCTGCACCCAGACTCTCTCCCCATGGAGCTATGTGGCCTGGCAGGGAAGAGGAGGTGCCTCATGCTCACCCATAACCATTGTCCACAATCTTTTGGACAAAGTTCACAATTTCTGGCACATACTCGCTGACGCGGGTCAGGACATCAGGAGGAAGAACCTGTGGGAACAGAGTCTCAGAACTTTCTCCCGACCAGTCTAAAACTTCAGCCTCTGCTGAGCACACTCCCTGAAAAGCACATGACTGTCAGAATGGACCACACAGACGTGTCATCCCTGCCACTTGGGAGGCTGGCAGGAGGATCACAGTTCAAGGCCCACAGGGACAGTTCATAGAAACCCTGGTTCAAAATGAAAGGTAAGGGGCAGAAAAATGTTTCAGCAGGAAAAGAGACACATGGTAGATGAGAGACCTAGTCCTTCCCTGACTGGGGCCTGCAGGGGTAGGTGGCTGAGGACACCTGAGCATGGGCCTCTGTGCAGTCATGAATACTGTGACAGATTCATTCTGCCTCTGGGGAGTCCTACATCCCAGTTGATCCCTATTCCTTCCTTCCTTCCTTCCTCCTTTTCTTCCTTCCTTCCTTCCTTCCTTCCTTCCTTCCTTCCTTCCTTCCTTCCTTCCTTCCTTCCTTCCTT